>NW_015629561.1:0-1267 GCF_001515625.1 Sinocyclocheilus rhinocerous
CTCAACCACAGCCAAACAGCTTCCCATGTTGGCATCCTGTGGGGGGTAGAGTGGGTCATGGGTTCAAGCCTGGTGCACATTGTATGATTTAAGGCACAATTTTGCTGTTGTGAGCCAAATTTCAGGACTTTTGCAGTTTAGAGGAGGGGGTTCAAACTGGGTTGTCTCAGGGGGGCTGCAAAGTGATGCAGTTTTTGAGATTTGAATTTCAAATGTGGACATAAGTTTAAATTTAACATGATTGATTGATTGATTGATTTAAATTTTATTGTGTCTTTTTTCCCCCTCAGTTTTTATTAAAAAAACACTTCCCAGGTTGGGTATGATGTTGTTGTAGAGAAATCAGCAGAAGATATTTGTAGCGACTGCTGCAAATGCAGTCTTCTTTGGCCAAGCGTCCATTCTGCTATTTACTCCCTGTTTTAGTTTTTTTTGTGATGTCAGTATTTTTGGTCCCCTCCAAGATGTCTTGCCCTCCACTGCAGTCCAGTGATGGTCACTAATGGTCAGTTTTATTAGCATGCAGTTAGCACATATCCTGAAGCCCACGTCCTTCTCCCTTACAAGCTCATCTCTCTCTGACACTGAATGGTCTCTGCTCATCTGTCCTGATTTACCACAGCTCAGCTGATAGGGCATGGGAAAAGAGCCCGCTCTCATGTCTTCTGAGCCATTAAAGTCAATGGATGGCTTCCTAATATGGACAAATTTCCAACATAATGGCACCACCTCCATGCTTTTTTCCAGCAAAATCACTCTTTCTTATCTAGATCAATGTTTTAATTTGGAATATTATTGTTTAATGGATCCAGCTTTTTGTTGTTGTTTTGCTATTCAAAACAACTATTTTAAGTTTGCTGTTTGAAACTCTAGATGGCGCAGGCTGACGGGTTGTTAATGTAACTGATGATATTCAGAGAGTTAAACGACTTGGCACAAGCTGATTGGTTCATGCTGCATATGAAGCCAATGAGCTTACTGCCTTGCATGTATATGGCTGGCTAGCATTCACTAGAGATTCCTGCAGCGTGCTTTCAGAGTTTCTCTGAAACCCTCCACCTTCCCCAGCTCCACCTGCATAGATCTGCTACGGGGTTGTTTTATATGCTATTTGTGCAGCAGCAGCATGTCTTAAATACTCATGGCACCGTATCGCCATATGCATTGGCAGTAGCAAGTTCCTGTACTTGCTTGCAGCAGCAGCAATAATCTACAACTACAGCAATAACCAACAGCAGCAGCAATTCAGCAGCAGCGTAGCAGATCT
>NW_015629561.1:1915-4721 GCF_001515625.1 Sinocyclocheilus rhinocerous
TCACAGATTGTAAGTACGTTTTTTATATTTAAAGAGTTTGCCACTGACGATTCAAACGCGAGTTTTGAGCAGTGTAGAGTAGCGCTTGTTGTTTGTCATTTCTTCGATTACAAATGCAGACATGGTTTTATGTTTACGCGGCGCGATGCGTCATTATAATCCGTAATTATGTCCCTACTGGATGCAACAAATGCCTCGTTTATAATGGGTTTTAATGTTTTTGTCTCGTCGCTCCGGGATGACAGGGGATAACATGATGGTAAGGGGCGTAACATTTCCGTCACACGCTTGAGGTATTCGGCCAATCACAACGCACTGGATAGCTGGCCAATCAGAGCACACCTCGCTTTTCAGACCGATGAGCTTTGTAAAAATCTACGCGTTTCAGAAAGGCGGGGCATAGAGGAGAAACAATAATGTACTGTATGTGGAAAATAATGTGTTTTTTTAACCTTAAACCGCATAAACACATTTCATTACACCAAATACACAAAATAATGTTCTTTTTAGCAACATCATATGACCCCTTTAAAGACATTTATAATGTTACCAAAGATGTTTATTTCAAATAAATGCTTTTGTTTTGAACTTTCTATTCATTGATCAGCATAAGAGACTTCTTTCAAAAAATAATTCTGGTCATCCCCAAACTTGTGATTATTAATAAATTAAAAATAACTACCATAATAAACATTTATTGTTTGATTTCCTCAATATGTTGAGAAAGCTAAATTTCAACCTTGTGTAGGCCTAAAAAAAAAAGATATGGAGGTGCTAAAATTCATTGCGCTTTGACATTCTATATCTTTAAATGTTTTGTGTATCTGTCAGGTCACGACTATGAGCAATTTTGACTGATGACCTTTCAGACTTTGCCATGTTGCAATGTTGATCATGGCCATGTACAGCATGTTCCCTGCACTGCCTGGTTAATGATCACTGGACAATCCAAAAGGTCAGTTGGCTGACCTCTCTGGATCACGTATGCTGTTAGTGACAGCATCTGGACACTGTCTGAACTTTAGTGGTCATAATACTGTCTAAACGTAGGACACCATAATCTCTCTTGCTCTTTTTTTTTTCGCTCCAACTAGAGACAGTTTTTCCATGTTAAGTTCTACACCCTTGTAGGGACGCTATGTGTCAACACTTAGGTATGGTTGACCTGGTCACCTGCTGTGGGAGAAAGAGGTCTTTCTTAAGTCCTTTTGTCCTGTTAAACCAGGTAGGACCAGATGGGAAGGAGAAAATTGGAGGAGCAGCAGCTGGGAGAACGTGCAACCTCCGCAGAACTGTGAAGATCTGGTAACAATAGACTTGATTTTACTTGAACAAAGAAGTTGTCATGGTATTTCCCCACCATTCTCTTTTGAGCAGAACACACTGATTTAGTTACAAAGCAGAGTAATACCATACACAGATGTGCTGTGTAGGTAAAGCTTTTTTGTTTCCAGTGACAGCCAACCGTGTTCAGAGAAGCAAAAAACAAAACAAAAAAACAGCCAAAGCCCAGCTAATTGCAAAACAGAAATAGCTAGGATGTTTTTGTTGTAGCCTCAGTTAATGTGCCATTTGCCACAGTTCTCTGAACAACACCTTTATAAAATATGAAAAATTGTTAGCGCACTCCCAGCAGGCCTGCAGTAGCTCGGCGTGGATGTTGGCTATTAAGAGCTGCTGTCATTGACTTGTTCCTGCAAACACGGCTGCTCTACAGTAGTGGGCCTGACAACACTTAACCTCCGACATTGCCAAATACTTTAACATTAAACACAAGTAGAAGTGTGGAGAGGGCCGGGAAGTCTCGGGCGGTTTAGCTTGTTGGGTATGTGTGATTATAGGGAAATGTAAAGGCTCAGAGCACTTCAGTAATTACTCGCAGGCGTACTGGCACATGTGCTGACTTTAAGGGATCATTTCTGTGGTTTTTGCAAAAACAAACAGGAAGGCTGCAGATAATCTTATCTAATACTTTGTGATATTAGGCATACAATGTAAAAAAGCTGTTTTGAAAAGATAAAAAAAGAAAGCCAACTTGATGCATGAAGATTAGTCTCACTAACACTACTTTGGTCGTTCACTGAATGCAAAATATTCTGTTCAATTGATAAACTCTTATTAAGGCAACTTCAGGTTTCTTGTTCAGAAAAGTTTCAAATAGCAAACCAAAACTGTCCACATTATGTTCCTTTATAGGGTTTTATATGATCTGTTTATTCAGACAGCTCAGTTAGGCTAGTTGGGGCAACATTGAGGGGAATTGTTGGTATAAAATGCATTATATAGCACTACCAAATCAGTTATTATACATACGTATATATATATAATGTTATGTTTTGTTAATGAAAGAAGTATTTTATGCTCACCAAGCCCTATATATATATATTTCTAAATATCTGAAACTGCAGTAATATTTCATATATATATATATATATATATGTATATGTGTATACATATGTAAACAAGTCAAAAAAGCAATCTAAGTACTTTTATTTAACTATCTCTTTAAAATTAAAACTAATAAAAACTAGTAAAAGCAATTTTAAACTATTAAAAATCGTGTCTTGTTTCACCATCTAGATATTACAGCCCGTATATGTATATAAAAGGCTATGCAGACATCTAGTGGCTATACAGTTTAGTCTTACAGTTTTATTTTTATTATTATTTGTTTTTATTTCTTTAACATGTACAAGTAAAAATAAATATAGTTTATACACAACATTAAAACATTTACCCCATATACATATTAGTCTATTTTAAAATAAGCCTACATGTCGAAATGCATGTGAAATGCTATCTTTCT
>NW_015629561.1:7428-7862 GCF_001515625.1 Sinocyclocheilus rhinocerous
CGCACGACACTGACAAGGTATGCGATACAGTACGAGACCAAACGCGATTTCAGCACATCTCCACAGACTATGTCTAACTATGTTATTTCCTTTATCCTCTTTGAAAACAAAATAACTGAAATTTCCAGACATGAAAACGTTTTTCCCAGCACTGCAGGAAGCATCGTTATTAATTCATCCCGCGTTTGAGGAGAATAATTGTAGACGGCTGTTATTTGCACACGCACCAGCAGGCGACTCACGTGAGTCAACATGTGTCAACAGAACCAGGAACTAGAGCCCTGCATTTCAGCCCGACTTTTTTACGCCCCTAGGGCCGGGCTTCGGGACAATTTTAACGTCATAGTTCAGACGCGGGCCGGGCATCGGGCCTGTTTTAGGCTTCTCCTTATTTTTTTATATTTTAGACATCCATCAATTAGTGATGAAAAAAA
>NW_015629561.1:7898-8736 GCF_001515625.1 Sinocyclocheilus rhinocerous
CCGACTTTTTTACGCCCCTAGGGCCGGGCTTCGGGCCAATTTTCACGTCATAGTTCAGACGCGGGCCGGGCCTCGGCTTGTTTTAGGCTTCTCCTTATTTTTAGATTTTAGACATCCATCAAGTGATGAAAAAAAAAATTGGCGCGCTGGTGGAAACAACACGAGACCATGCTACCGCCACTGTCAAGAGCGACTCGACGGTGTTTTGTGTCCAGCAGCAGCATGCGTGCAGTCAGCGCAGCTGAAGAGTTCTGTGTCGTTTAAACATTGTTATATGCTTGAACTGTTTTATATCTAGGCCTATAGATTTTATTTTAGGCAAGTCATGATGATTTGAGAGGGCTAAATTGATCAAACATAGGCTATGATCAGCTCACTGTCTGCCGCTGGCCGCTTGGTCGTTACTTTAAAAAACAAAAACTTGTAACGAACAAAAAAATGCTCCAGGCATTTTTCTAAATTAACAATAAAAAAACGAAACGAAATATAATCACTTTGCCATTACATACAAAACTGAACTATTTATAGGCTAAAGCTTGCCGCAAAGCCCCAGCAAAACTAATTACCATGAATGTGTAAGGGGGAAATAGTAAGGAGATATTTTAATTATTTACTAATAAAGTGTTATCTGAGTTGGTGTCGCAAGGATGAAGTTGTCGATCCTGACTCGCCATCTCTTCATTAGACGCGCCTTTAGAGAGAAGTGCATCTTTACGGATTATGATTTTAATGTTTTTGATTTGTTTTATTATGTTAAGTAGTAATTTAAAGCCTTCTATAGATATATTTGTCATGTCTGTGAGACATGTATTCGCTGAGTTTTGGTTCATTTTTGTGA
>NW_015629561.1:9264-9447 GCF_001515625.1 Sinocyclocheilus rhinocerous
TATCTGAGTTGGTGTCGCAAGGATGAAGTTGTCGATCCTGACTCGCCATCTCCTCAATAGAGAGAATTGCATCTTTACGGATTATGATTATTATTATAATGAAAGAGTTTTTGTTTTCGATTTGTTTTATTTAGTTAAGTAGTAATTTAAAGCTTTCTATAGATATATTTATCATGTCTGTGA
>NW_015629561.1:9780-17388 GCF_001515625.1 Sinocyclocheilus rhinocerous
TCGCAAAGCACCGGCAAAAGTAATTACCATGAATGTGTCAGGGGAAAATAGTAAGGAGATATTTGAATTATGTACTAATAAACTGTTTTCTGAGTCGGTGTCGCAAGGATGAAGTTGTCGCTCCTGTTCAAGACGAGACGGCAGAAAGCGCATCATGTTTGTTTTCTTTATTTTATAAAAGCACAATGTTTTGTTGGTATTGTGAGTGCACACAAATAAAAGTATACCCTTTACAGTTCCGAATGATGTATGATTGTTACCTTTATGAGCAAAAACTTGTAACGAACAAAAAAATGCTCCAATAGCTGAAACAGTAGTATAAGCTGTTTTGGGAGAAGGGAAAAGAAAGACGGGCTCGGGCCGGTAATTCTGATAAGCTGTCGGACACGGGCCGGGCTAGGGCCTATATTTGAGGCCCGTGCAGGGCTCTACCAGGAACTATGATGAAGCAGCGCTAAATATATAGCGTTACGTCAAAATACTCATTTATTTAATTTTAAATTAAACAAATGTAATCTTGATAGTATTCCCACTTTTTACAAAATGTAACTGTAATCTGAATACTTTGTTAGATTTTTGTATCCTGATTATGTTACGCTGTTACATGTATTCCGTTACTGCCTAACCCTGTATATATATATATATATATATATATATGAAATATTATTGCAGTTTCAAATATTTAGAAATATTTTTTCCTGTTTTTGTAATCTTAAAATGTGTAAATAAAAATGTAAAAATCTAATAAACTGTTAAATATATTGGGCAGATCTCAAAATAAATATCAATTTTTATACTGGACTGTACATTTTACTGTGATGCCTGAATTCACTTGTTGCTTTTGAAATGACTGATTTGAGTATTTATTGAAATGTATTTAAACTGAATAGAATATAACACTAAATACACCACTAAATAAAATTGTAATATTGGTCATTTATCCGTTATCAGCCATAACATGAAAATGTATCAAAATGTATACCCTATCAGTATTGAACAGAATTTTAATATTGCTGCATTTATTAAATGTGTGTTGAAATTTCCCAGTAATTGTAACTCAAACCCCATATAAGCTAGATAAAATGTAATGCTTTTTCTAGTATGATATTTGGCTGTGCAATTCTCACAGCACACACAGAGATCTTATTGGGTGTTCTTGCACAAGAGGCCTAATTATTTGTGTGTGTACTCAGTACATGTCTTTGTGTGCTTGCACGGGCACGTGAGGAACAATGAAAAGTATGCAGGGCGAGTGAGAAGATGATGATGAAAAGTGTGCAGTGTAATCGCCACCCATATCCCAGTCCTCTATGCCTCACGTGAGATCGCTGTCTTTAGTACGGTTGTTAGCCTCCTCCAAATGCTCAGTCAGACACTCTCTCATGGCCAGCCACAGTGCACCTGACCTCAGCACTTTCCCTTTATTAAAAAATGTTGCCATGGCTTTTTTCTCTCTGAAAGAATCATGCTATTACGGGAGGGAACCAAGTGTGGGAAAATGACATGTGCTGTGTTTCTGTGTGCAATTGTGTATGTTTAAAAAAGGAATCTGGCTGACAGGTTATATTTTTACGTACGGCCATGTGGATGTACAATTCTCCTATTCATTTTCTTTATTGAATCTGGATTGGAGGGGAAAAAAATAGCTGCTCTTACGCACCAGGAAGGGATTTTCTCTGAGGTTGATGAGTGGAGGAGAAAGAAAGGAGAGGGGGAAATGATCGTCTGAGGGCCACCGGTGGTTTCAAGTTTCACCATCTTTACCCTGGAGCTTTTGATTCTTTGCTCTCCCTTTCTAACTCACTCGCTCACCCTCTCCCTTTCTTTCTCTTTGCCAGCCACTCCCCTTCAGACCACACCACCACGCTTCAGGAGCACAGTAACGGAGAAGGGAGGGAGGCAGTGAAGGACTTAACGGAGACGATTCTCAGCCACAAAAACTCTCAGTAAGGTAGGATCACCTCTTTCTTTTGGGGAAATCTCTAGCTGGGTGAAAATAAGAAGGAAAAAGTCAGTTTCCATTCTGTCATTTTTCAGTTGCAAGCTCCAGGATAGATGTGAGGTAATCAATAGGTGCATGCGAGTTTGTGTGTGTGTGTGTGTGTTCAATATGCAATACAAGGTGTCTAGACAGTGAAGGTGGTTTGGATGCATTGTCTGAAGACCAGAAGAGGCTAATCCAAAGGTTTCCTGTCTTACAGATAACAATATCTTGCAGATCTAGGGTAAATATGTAAAATATCAGTGTTTAGATATGAGCATATGAAGTTTAAATGCGAACACCTAAAGGACTTCCTCTGATCTTCTAGAAGTGATCTAAATAATCCAACATATCAGTGTTGTTTTAGTATAACTTGTACTATTGTAGTTTTTATTAATATTTTCAATTACCTTTTATATTTTCAGTTTTCATTTTAATTTTAGTACATTTTTTAGACTTTTTATGTTTTTTTTTTATAACTTTTTTAAAAAGTTACATTATTTTAGTTTTAGGTCAGCTTTAGTTAAGTTTAAGTTTTAGCTTTTGTTTTAGTTGTTATTAATTTTCAGTTACTAATTTTAATGCGTCACCTTCACCTTTTTTTCAGTTAGCTGCCAAGACGGCATTTCAAATTTTCATTTACTTTAAGCCTTTCATCGAATATTTATATTTTATTTTATTTTGTTTCAGCTTTATTTCAATACTTAGGTTTTATTTTATTTCAGATTTCAGTTCAGTTTTAGTTAAGTCTATTTAAGGGTAAGTTTTAGCTTTAGTTTTATTTTAGCTTTTATTATTTTCCAGTTACAAAATGTAATGCTTCAACTTATTATTTTTTTTCTGGTTAGTTGCTATTTCTATTTTTTTTTCTAAAGTTTTCCATCTAATATTTATATTTTATTTCTTTATTTCGGTTTTATTTCAATATTTAGATTTTATTTAATTTCAATAATCACATTTTTAATAGTTTTAGTGTTAACTACAATATCCCTGCAACATATGCACAGGTAAATGAACTGACTAAGTTATGATTCATCAGGTTAGTTTAAAGGCAGCAAAACAGATGATATACAGTGAAGATACATGCACAAATGCTAAGACAGATGTTGTCTGAGGTCATCCAGATGCCCAGGTGTGCGTCACGCAACAAAAATATGCCCTCATCACCTCAAACCAAGCAAAAACTGTTCATTATAGACGTGACTCATTCCTGAACGGTGTTTCACCAACCACTGCTGCTTGATTTACTCTTTTCTGGCAAGAACAGAGCACCTGTTTTGCGACTGTGGTATATTCCAAAATCTGGAAAACAAACTGATTTGAAGACTTGCAGAAGGGTTGATGCTGCTGTAGGCTTTTGATATGCATCCTGCATTCTGGGTTTAAACCTCTGATTAGAATAAGCCAAGAGGCAGCTTAAAAATGTAAATAGGAGACCATAAATTCCTTGACTTCATTTTAGACTTGCTAACTTATACGCTATATTTGGGTTTCGGTGGAAATGCAGAGATGCTAATTTTTGATGGGCAGGCTGCCATCATCTGCAGAAAAGCCAGCATAAATTAAACATTGAGAACTGTGCTAAAAGTTATGAAACATCCTATGTAAACCACTTGCAATGCAGTTTGGGTTATAAAGCCTAATTTTTGCATCCACAACAGCATAAATTTCAAAGATCCACCCTTGCTGTAATTGCATGTTAATATATGATCTTTTTAGCATTGTTGCTATGGCAGAAGTTGGTTTGGCAGTGGCGGTTGTCAGATTGGCTGCTCTCTGGACCAGGCTGGCGTCCTTCAACGTGACTAGCACAGGGTGAATAGTTGCCTCGGTGTCTGGATGGACAGATTTGGCACTGGCCGATGGATCAGGAGAGGTGAACAAAAAGCTTGAAGATGACAGACGGGAGAGGGGAAGAATACCCCACTTGTGTCCTGTGTCTAAGGAGCTCTTCAGTGTTCCATGTGGGAGTGTGATGTTTATCTGAGTTTGTGTGGGGATAAAAGCTTATTTAGACACACCTTTCCCCAAAAAACCCTTGCACCACACAAAGTCGGTTCGACTTTTATAAGGAAAGCCTTTACCACTTTCTCCCTAATTGGGTAAATATCACAAAAACGGTCAAAGAAATTGCCAAGAAACTGTCCAAGCAAGACAGTTTAAGCATATCAAGCAGATACAGTGGGTACGGAAAGTATTCAGACCCCCTTAAATTTTTCACTCTTTGTTATATTGCAGCCATTTACTAAAATCATTTAAGTTAATTTTTTTTCCTCATTAATGTACACACAGCACCCCATATTGACAGAAAAACACAGAATTGTTGACATTTTTGTACATTAATGAGGGAAAAAAATTAACTTAAATGATTTTAGCAAATGGCTGCAATATAACAAAGAGTGAAAAATTTAAGGGGGTCTGAATACTTTCCGTACCCACTGTATCTTAGCATATCTAAGTGGATGAGAACAATTGTTTAATAAGCATATGAATCTCATGAAAAGAAACATTTAGGGCAAATTTAATAAAAATATAAAGTGGGTATGTTATTATTATTATTATTATTATTATTGTCTTTATTTTGAGGTGATGTATGACCCAGACATTTATTAATGAAATTCACACAGTTATTTAACAACTATTCTTTAATGTTCTTAAACATGAAGGAGCAGTATGTTGGTAAAAATTATACCTTTTTTAACCATGGTAATATAATTAGAACATTATAGATTTTGTACTGTGTAAATACCATAGATCAGGGAAAAACATGCAGTACCATAGTATATTTAAAAGTAACCAATATTACCATTGAATGGCATCAATAGCTTTGCCACTACCACAGTATTTGCTTGCAAGCGTTGTGAGTCATAAAGATTCCAGACAGAGATCCTTAAAAAAAAAAAAGCTGGGACTAAATAACAAGGCAAAAGTCTGTTGTTCAAAAAAGAACACAGTCTAAAATAAAGGGCTGACACCATGAGATGAAACGGCAACTTGTATTGCCTGTTCTTGATTTACTGTGCAAGGCCATCTGGGGTCCTAATTAGACACAGCATTATTAGCAATAGCCAGGTTCCATAGGCGTATCCTCTCCCATCCAGCACACACAGTGTAAATTAGAGCCTTCAGTATCTGTGCGCTGTCTGCACAAGTCACTTCCTCCCACCTCTGTCTCTGGAGCATCATTTAGATGGCTAATATGAAAGAGAGAGAGCAGAAGATGAGATGGGGCGCAGGAAGTCATATCTGACGGGGATTCGGGAGAGTGGGTTGACTTATGGTGCTTTAGTGATATGGTTCCTTTGTTCTGTGAACCGCTTTGGCCAGTTTAATTGCTCTTTGAGTGGTCCCGTACTCACTCTTAGCTGGGCTGCTCTGCTGGCATAGAGATATTTTTGGCAGTTGTCCAGCGGGGGAGCTGTTATGATCATAATGCTACACAGAATGTTTTTTACACAGCTGTAAATTAATACTAGTTCATAGTATACTAACCCTCACTGTAAAAAAAAAAAAAAAAGATAGAAAAGTTATTTTAAATTGTAATAATATTTCACAATATTGCTGTCTTTAAGTCACCTTTATTTTTATAGTGCTGTATACAAAATAGAGATTGTTAGATTGTTTCTAACATTATATATACATACTTACATATATATATATATATATATATACAGGACATTCAATAATTGTTTCTTCTTAATAGTCTTGTTGTCATATATATATATATATATATATAATGTAAATACAAAACTATCAAGAAAAACAATTATTTAAATGAAACACCATCAAATGTCAAGGAATTCTGGGAATGTCAGTTTATGCTTTTTTTAAACTGTAAATTATCAAATGACCTGCACTTTTTTACCATCCAAAAACTGTCAATTTAACAGTATTTTACTGTGAAATGAATGGCATGTAAGATTTATTACAGTTTTAGTGTTTATAGTAAATTATAGTCACTTAATGTAAACTTACTTACATAGCATTTTATGGCCTTTACCGTTAAAATTATGAACATTTTTACAGCATCTGAATATGCATACTTCTCTGTTAGAGTAGACAAAAAACAGTATGTGAAAAGAGTAGTGTGTCTGAATTCATAGCATTCATAAAAACAGTAGGCAAAAAATATTCAGATGACAAATACGACTGTATTGATTTCTTTTCTCCATTACTGAAAGTCAGATTTTAGTGTGCCTGGCCAACTTGGGGATGTATGATAACCCAGTGATTTGGGGCTGATATTTCCTCTGATCTGCAATCAGCTCTTTAATTACTCTTAAAGAGGTTATAGTAAGGTTGAGTGGGGAAACTGGTCCAGAATCAGAAAACAAAGATAACATGTTTCTGGAGGAATATAGTTGTGTTGCTTGTAGAGACCTGTTAATCACACCCGCAGTATTTTGCCACAGGCAAAGACAGGGACAGAGTTAAATACCTCTCTGATGAGACGTCGGGCACATAGAATAGAATGCACCTTTGTCTAAACACGGCTGGATGTCATCGGGAGAGATGTGTTGACATCGTTTTTCAACTTGCACATGTGACTCGTACAAGCCACTAATACACACAAACAACCATATGCTTTCCAAAACAAACCCACACCCAGAGATTGAACCTCATCCATCTAGACATGACTGTTTGTAATCATTTTCCAGTCCATGGAGAAATCTTTTAATAATTTCCTGTGAACTGCTACTAACCTGACCTGGTCACTGTAAAGCATTCTGGATTAAAAGTTACAGAGCTCATTATTTATTTTCATTTTTTCTCACCACATGTTGTTTCTGAATTGTTGCCAGGGAATGGTTTCCCTCATGAAATTAATGTGATCTCTATTTATCAAGAGAGACAGTGGAGTTATTATTGCAATATGGCCACTGGGAGTCGATGTTAAGCATAACAAGGAAGTGTGTGTGCTTTCAGGTTTTTTTAATCAGTTTGAAAAAATATATTTGGAACTTTGTGTATGAATTATTTTTATTATTTTATTTTATTTTATTCTCCAAACGTTTTGTCCTATGTAGGGTTGCAGGATGCTGAAGCCAAAAACAGGGAAAAAACCTGACTATAAAATTTGTTAATTTAATTAAATTTTTAATAGATTTTTGTTTTGTTTAATAAAATATGTTTTATTTTTCTTTATATTATACAAATTATTTCATTTCATTAAAAAAATATTTAGGCAATTTTTCTATAAACTTTGAGGTGAATTAATACTCTAACATAATGTGAATTATTTAGTAAACAGCTTCATGAGGTGCATCCTGGGATGCTTTTTACACATTATTGAAGGAGTTTCCATGCATGCTGGCCACTTGCTAAAGGAAAAAAAGTTTTCAAGATAATAATATGAGCATAATATGAGCTGTTCTCTCATGCTCCTTTAATCTTTAGCTGGTTAATAGCATTTTAACGTCTCACTAGGCAAGGCAAGGCAAGGCAAGGCAAGTTTATTTATATAGCACATTTCATACACAATGGTAATTCAAAGTGCTTTACATAAAAGAAAATAAAATAATAATAAAAGATAATCACAACAATAAAACAAGGAATTTAAAAACTTTGAAAATTATTTAAAAATGGATTTAAGAGGTTTAAAATGAATTTAAAACAGTTAAAAATAG
>NW_015629561.1:18265-27100 GCF_001515625.1 Sinocyclocheilus rhinocerous
TGCATCTAAACAGATGAGTTTTGGATCTGCATTTCAATGGGGCTAATGTTTTAGCACATCTGATCTCTTCTGGAAGCTGATTCCAACTGCGGGCGGCATAATAACTAAAAGCAGACTTCCCTTGTTTTGTGTGAACCCTTGGTATTTCTAACTGACTCGATCCTAATGATCTGAGTGGTCTGTTAGGTTTATATTCAGTGAGCATATCTGCTATGTATTTAGGTCCTAGGCCATTGAGTGATTTATAAACGAGTAAAAGTACTTTAAAATCAATCCTAAATATAACTGGAAGCCAGTGTAAGGACCTGAGGACTGGTGTGATATGCTCAGATTTTCTGGTTCTAGTCAGAATTCTGGCAGCAGCGTTCTGGATGAGCTGCAGCTGTCTAATGGTCTTCTTGGGAAGGCCGGTGAGGATTCCAAAATTAGTGCCACTGTTGATAAGATAAAAGGATTAGTGCTCTTTGCCCAGTGGGTTAGTCCACTCAGTGCAAGTGGCATAGAAATTACCTAAATTCCTCTTGTTCATGGAACCTGCCAGAAACTGTTCCATTTTATCATTTTACCTGTTCCGCTTAGGCTAGGAATAATGGGTCTTTCTGTGACCCGTTTCGTCCTTCCATCCTATCAAAGTGCGGTCCAATATACTCTCTGATGGCTAATGAGAAACAAACCTATCACAAATGGCATTAGACTGTTTTTGTTTTCCGTTTGTCGACAACAGTAACTGAGAAAGAACAGGTGTCCTTTAAAGTTTTGTATCCTACAGTTTGAGAAGAGATGCTTGTGGTTGTGTCGGTTTACAGATTAGTGGTAAATTACAAGTTAATGGTCTTGAATGAAAACAAAGTATTGTGGTGCTGGAATGTTTTAATTGGCCCAAGAAGGGGGAGATTTGTGGGTCTTAAGAGACGTTAGACCCCAGGCAATGAATCAAGCTGCTGTGTGGTCGGACAAATAGTGATAAATAACCTTCCCCAGCAGACCTCGCCCGAGCATGCGTGTGCCTCAGATTATCTCCTGTGTTGAAAGGACTCAACGTGTGAGTTTGTGTGTCTGTGACTGGCCATCTGTGTTGACTCGCTGTTGATAAAGTTACTGAGTTTTAAGGCCAAGAGCCATGTCAGGTCGAGGTTTGGCTAGTGCCAAAGGTGAAAGCACTCTAGACTCCTCATTTTGAGACATAACAGACATAAATGGACTGGAATACCAGATCACATAATTTCTGAGAAACCTCCCCCTGCTGTACTCAAATATTTGCCTCTGGTTGTACTGTAGATAAAACGTTCCTTCATGGTTTTTATTTGTACACTAGATCCATGTCAAGTTCTTTTTATTTGATCCTGTCTAGCTACTTTTCTTCCATATGAACAGATTGTATGTTGACTGTGTATGTGGACATTTGCATGTGGTTATGCATATGTAAACAAAGTGTCCTCACACTGTTGCTCTGTCTGTTGGTTTCCCTCGCACCCCTTATCCACACACACATACCGTCCTTTTCTAATATAAATGTATGTGTTTGTGCAAGTCTAGAGAGCTGGCGCTAACTCCATGGTGACCAGGGAAGCATAAATAAGCCACCTGTCTAAAAGCTTTGCAGAGCTGGTAACTGAGCATACGCTTTAAAGCCAGTCTGTGTGGACTCGCACATGTATAGATTTTTACAGAAAATGACAGCAAATTGTATTATGTTATTGTTATATTATACATAATTCTACTATTATTTACTGTGCTTGTTGCTGTTTTCCATGTGATTATAATAAATGGGAACGTCTCGGGTTACTTGTGTAACCATGGTTCCCTGAGGAAGCTTTCACGCTCTTAAACTTGTTTATGCTATAGCATAATGACCTATGACCTGTGTATAATATTCTGAGTGTTCTAAAGCTTTGTGTGACAAACAGAGTTCAAAACATGAGTCTGTTTCTTTACAGATTTTATAACGTGCTGTTGTACCTGAAAGTAGAGCCGTAGTAGAAGGTACATGCACAAATGCTTCTCTCCTGTATGAATGCAAAGGTGTTTGTGCCAGAACTTCAGAGCACACTTTTCCCATGAGTCCATTTGTGTACTACCAGTCTGGTGTGCAATGATGTGTGAATGAGGTGGTAATGGAACAGGAAATGGATATGACCTTGCCACTATGTCACCACTTGATATATTACTGAGATTTCAGAGGGGTTTGAATAAATGCTCAATATCTTACTGAGAAACTGTGAAACCCCATGAGCATAAGGGTAGATCAAGCCAGTAAATGGTTGTTTTTGCACATTTTTGCACATCATTTAAAAAAAATAATTTTGCCTATTTATTGTAGTCAGTTTTTCCATGTTTAATTTTTTACATTATATCCATTTGTTGTTGTTGTTGTTGTTTCCTATGCTTTTAATACTTACTTAAGTCAGATGAGGCTTTTTCTTCATAAGACAAGACTCCATTAAAAATACAAAATCCACATTTATACTCATCCTGTTGAGAGCCAGCTGGATTTTGGGATGTTCTGACCTGTTTTGCCTGCTTCCCTTGTCTTGAACCTAAAATGTTTGTGAGAAGGCAGCCAGAGTGGCTGATAAGATGGACAGAGTGTCATTGAGGAATGTGCAATGATACGTCATGGACACTGTGAGAGCCTTGTCCGTATATTAGCCTGAGTATTCTGGAAAATAAGTGGCCACATTGCAAGCACTAATAGGACATGCATGGCCATCAGACGCCAGGATGAGTCATGAGGACAGTCTTCATTAGAAGTTTGTTTTGGGAATGAAGAGCTGGGACAGAGGCCTTGTATGTGAAAATTGCAACCACTGCTAGGAAACAGAGATGGACTGAAAGTGAAATTAATATTTTGTCATTATTTACACATTCTCATGATGTTCCAAATCCGAATGATTTTAGACATATTAGGTATTAGGCAGGATGTTCATGATTCTATTTTCCATATAATGAAAGTAAATAGTGACCAGGGGCTGTCAAGCCTCAAAAGTAATTAAAAATACCATAAAGTAGTCCATAAGACAGGTGAGGGTGAGTAAATAATGAATATACATTTTTCTGTGAATTTTTACTTTAACTAGGACTGAGTATGTGAGGAGTAGGGGAGTACAGAGAAACTTTTTAGAGTTTTTGTACACAGCTGATAAACAAATAGAAGACTGATAAAATGGTAACATTTGCTAAAGTAGCAATCTGCATGGTTGTAAATAAACTGTGACCTTGGAATACTTGAAAGGCCAGAATGCTTAATGGCAAAACTCCACACAGACTCATTAGCGTATAAACTGTAGAAAGTAATGGCTTGTAGTTATGTAGCAATTCTCAGGAACATTACATCCTGTTATGTACAAGTCAGCCCATTCTGATCTAATAATTACAAATTGATTAAATAACCACTGTAGGATTATGAACATTGCAGGCCAGAAAACTCATTACTATAATAATTTTTAGGTGTGTGGCCAAACATTACTAATAATTCCTAGGGGTGTCCACAAACATTTTTTTCTTTCATTATCACTGACCTACTACTATGACTGCAGAGAACTCGTTGAAAAAGAGACTAAAACCCATCAAGCAAAAGCACCCTTAGTAAAAATTAAGGGAAAATCACTAAGAATGATTTTCTAATTTCTAATTCTAATTTTCTAATTTTCTGCAAAACTCTTCTTTGTGTGTTCCACAGAAGAAAAAGTCATAGAGGCTTGGAACGATCATAGAGCAAATTGATATTGACAGACTTCTAATTTTTATTAGTGAACTATCCCTTTAACTAGGGCTGGATAAACTAAAGAAATTCTGTAAATCAGGTAATAATGGTTTAACCCTTTAGGCGCCAGGGATTTTTGGAAAAATGCTGGATTTTGACATCTAGATTTCAAAAGCTTGTGGCTTGAAAGGGCTTAAAGATAGAGATCTACTGTAAATTAGAAAAATGTTGGGCATGACCGAAAGTTTAAGTGGGGTGTAAATATACTCGTCTAATTTGCATATTGTGACGTCATCAGGGGCGGCCATCTTGAATTTCATAATATTCAGGAAATAGTAGATATTGAATAGATGAGGAACTACAGTCTATTTTATTAAGTATGACGTCTTGTCGCAACTTTGCGACTTTGGCGCTTAGAGGGTTAAATATAGCTGAAAAGTTTTACCAGGCAACTAGCATTGCTGTTGTTTAGTGTAACATTTTCACCAGGCAAATAGTGTTTTGCTTACTGTAGTTCAGTGCATTGTTAATTGCAGAAGTCAGATAGAGCAGCTTTTAAATGAAATGTAGTTTACTGTCATTTAGTGCAGCATTAATTGCACCAGGCAAATAGCAATGAGTTTATTGCAGTTTAGTGCAACGTTAATTTGTTTACCGTCACCAAGCAAATAGTGTTGTGTTTACTGCTGTTCAGTGCATTGTTAACTGCACCAACCAGTGCTGAGTTTTGAGAATAAGATATTCTCAATAACTTAAATATTTTCCTAGAAGGCATGTTTAAGCCTAAATAATGGCAATTACTTAATTTACACACTGTATGCTGCACAATTTCTGCACATTTAAAAAGTCTTGAATAAGACCCAAGTTTGGGCACTGAAATACTGCTAAAGTGGTGCAACTATACTCACCCTGTAATATCGTTAACGTTAGCATGTCTAATCACCCGCTCCCTTCAACCTTTAGCAGACAGTCTGAGCATGAAGAGTTTGGACAGGACATGATTACGCTCCCACAAACCCCTGACAACGGATTGCTGGGAAGCCCTAGTACGACATAGTCCATCCAAACCTCAGATGGATTGTCCTACTTCACCATGTTATATAACATTCTGCAGCCCATTAGCACTGAATCAGTGGCCCTCATATTCACTTCCACCATCCGGTTGATAGTACAAAGTAATCCAGGAGTAAGAACAGTCTTTGTTTTATTAACCAATGGGGAATGAGTGGCAGGAGGCCACTGAAAGGGTTAAAGGATAGACCACCGCTCCAATCAGAGTTAATGATTAGAGTAGAAACAGAACTGCAGAAATGAGGGAGCATGCAGGGGCTATGCTGTGGGGGGATTTGTAGGGGAGAACAAGAGAGGGAGTGAGAGCAAAGGAGAGAGAGAAAGAGAAAGCCACTGTGCTTAAATCCAGCTGGCTGCCTCCCTGGGAATGTAATCCATATGTGAGCGCGAGTTCAGCTGCAGGAAAAAGAAAAGATATTACCCGCAAAGAAGCGATTGTTTCTGTTTTTCTTGTTTAAATTCCACTCATTCTGGCCTCTGGACCCTGGCTCTGGTTCAACAGCCGACACAAAAATAGAGGTAGTGTGGAGAAGGACAAAGTGAGAGTTGAGAGAAAGTTGGAGAGGATAAAAACGAAGGCAAAAGGAACAGTAGAGAACAATATACCGATTAGGGACCTGAGAGAAGAATGAAAGAGGACACGCAGGAGGAAGGCGTAGTGAGGTAGGTCATCTGAAGTTTTGGTAATACTGGTTTAGGTGCAGAGGCTTTGTGCTAGGCTGTTTGGACTATGTCTGGATAGGAAGCAAGAGGAAACCATGTGTTTATGAAAGTGTGTGAATACATGAAAAGTTGGGGGCGTGGGACTTTTGTAGGATCTAGAAGCCAGGACTATAGGACCACAACAAAGATTTTACGATTTTACAGCATGAGGGTACATGGGATTTTCTTTAAAGTTCATGTGAAGTTTGAGCTTTTCTTCCGAGAGTTCCTTTACATTTCATTCATGCATAAACTTAGCATTGGTCATATTTGATGTTATTGGATAACCAGTTGGATTCTGAATGTGCCCCATACCAGTATAGTTTATTTGCTCAGCCTATTGTGTTTTTGTATGCTACCTCAATCGTTTTATCACCTGAATAGCTTTTTTTAAATAGCTTTTCTTTTACTGTGATGACCTGAGATTATTTTGTTTGCATGGACACTCCCTTCAGCAGTCTCTGCTTGAAAATCCATTTTAAGCTGGTAGCTGTTTTGGAACAGGATAATGGGTGTAAATTGGTCATTAGGTGCTTGGTGTCTGGTCAACCACCCTGGACCAACTAATAATTAGCTTGGACCAGCTAGCATGCTTCAAAACATAAGTACCGGCTTAAGATCTTCATCTTGAACCTGGTAGAAATGGCACACTCACAATGAGTTTCTAGTGTTTCATGCCAAAAAGATTATCAGGTTTAAGAGCCACCTCCCATCCATAACCCTTCACCTGTTTGTAAAACATTATCAATAATGGCTTACCTCTATGTTTACTAAAGATATATCATCAATGAAATGTCTGGCTGCAGGGATTAGTGAACAAAGTGGGAATGGATATTTTCCTTTCCTTTATTGTTCCCAGATGGTACATTTGTGTAAAGGTGGAGTTTGCTTGCAGACGTGAATGAGAACCTTAATTTTTTGCAGAAATTAAGCCTATTACAAAGACTTGACGTTTCTAAACAGTGTGTGCCATTAAGGGCGTTTTGGCTGAGACCTGAGAAGAACCCCAGAGATCAAAGTTCAACAACTTGCAAGGTTCAGAATGCTATGCTAGGAATGTCCAGTCCTGTTCCTGGAGGGTCATTGTCTTGCAGAGTTTATATTTAACCTGCCCAAAACACACTTGCCTAGAAGTTTCTAGTAATCCTGAAGACCTTGATTTGCTGACTCAGGTGTGTTTGATTAGGATTGGAGCTAAACTCTGCAGGATATTGGCCCTGCAGGAATAGGATTGGGACACCCCTGTGCTATACCTGTATCTGCTAAACTTTTTGTTTGTCCTATCATGCCATGAGAGGATTGCATCTCTTGACAACCACACAGGTGGTCAGTTCTCTTACACCTAAGTAAATGTGTGCTGACAGTAACAGTGGAAAGACCAGCATTCCCTGAGGCTCCGTGGTCGGCAAGACTTAAAAGGTATTGTTGGGAATTTGTTTTGATTTGAAATGATCTAGTGTTAGCACAAGACGTCCTATTTTTTGTAAGATTGCAGCCTGCTAAGCCCTCAGCCAACAGGACGTATGCGAGGAAAGAATTGGAGGTGGAATTATGTTCAGGAATGTTCTGGGAACACCTCTCTTCAGCTGGTGTGATTGTGTGCAAGCAACTACATCTCATCCTTCAATAAGGATTTGTCAGTGGGGAAAAAATGAGTGCACATTCAGGTTGTTTGAAGTGCTGCTTGAAGCTTCAGGAGTGTCAGGAATGTATCATTTCAATGTATCATACGTGTCTGAATGCCATCACCCACAAGGTGTACGGCACACATTGCAGTCTTATCAACACATCTCAAGTGAAATGTGGACATGCACGTCCTTACGCAGTAAAAACTAAAGTTTGCGTTCAGGTGTGTCATCATCTCTCATGTTCCACTGCAGTCTTACTATAGTGGTTTATCTAGGAGTGGCATCTGTTGTAGCTTGGCCTAGTTCTTCTCTGACCTGACACAGGAACAGGTGCACAAATAGGACTACTGCTGTATGGACCAAGACCAATCTGATTGGCTTGTGAGTGGTCTACACTGCCATGTCACTTGCCCATGGAGCAGTTTGACTTTTTCCAGATTTCCTTACTGAGTTCTAAGCCCCTTCTACTGTGAAATGACATGACAATACTGATCTCAAATGTGCTGAAAGCATGAATTTACCAATTTGTCTTTGAATGTATGCCCTTTAAAACATTGCTGCTACAGCCATGCACAGACTGACATCTTTGGCCATTTTGTTGCTTCTCGTTCTGTTTTTTGACCATCCCGCAATGAACATTTTGTTTTTAAGATGGAATCTTAAATCTTTTGTAAATGTCCCCTGAGAAACTTGTCTGTTCAGGGTAAGGTGAACCCGAAACGAGCCTAATTATACAGGGATTCCTTAGCAGACTAGTCATTCAGGCAACCCACCAACTAGTTGTTTTTGCACAACTTTAAATGAGTTTTCATTGCAGGTTTCCTCAAAGAAGCACTTGCAACTCTGTCATATCTTATTTCCCAACAGACTCTCTCTGATAGCTGATTGAAATCTTGTTTTGATTTGTGCTTCACACTGAGAGCATGTTAATTACTTAGCATAACACTGTGTCCAGAATTGCAAGTAACTGAATGAAAAAGTTTGTTCAAACTAAAAATGCATCTATATGTGTTAATTTATTCATGCTTAGGGAATGGAAACTTTTAATTAGCACTTGTTTCCAGAATTAGCTTAGTTTGATATAGATGTCATCACCCAGGGAACATTAGTTTTAACATTAGTTTGTAAATAGAATCAGGTGGTACTTTTTTTTGCAAATCACTTACCGCACTATAACCTGCATGCAAAAAATTTACCATGGTAATCATAGTTTTTCTCAGAATCTTGTAGTTACTGCAGTTGTTGTTAATATAATAAAACTGTGAAAACGTCTTATTAGCCACCACTGTCATTAAATTAAATTTTCAGAAAGCTTTGTACACTGTTTGAAGGAGATCCCATTTTAATGTGTTATGGTTCCACAGTAGTAACAATAACAGTAGTAAACTACAGGATTTTGGCAGCTACAGTGGTAAATATTTTGTAAGGGATGTCTTGCATGCTTATATTCACAGGATTCATTGAGCTTAGTGTTTTTTTTTTAAACAAACAAGTTCTCATAAACCTTAGTTAACTTGGAATTTTATTATTTCTAGTATTGACTTTTTAAAGGGGTCATATGTTGCGATTTCAATTTTTCCTTTCTCTATGAAGTGTTACAAGCTCTTGGTGCATAAAGAAGATCTGTAAAGTTGCAAAGACTAAAGTCTCAAATCCAAAGAGATATTCTTTATAAAAGTTAAGAGTCAACCACACCTACCTAAAACGGCTCGTTCTAACACGCCCCCACAT
>NW_015629561.1:30912-32042 GCF_001515625.1 Sinocyclocheilus rhinocerous
AATTTTCATTTTTGGGTGAACTATCCCTTTAACTTTTATAAAGAATATCTCTTTGGATTTGAGACTTTAGTCTTTGCAACTTTACAGATCTTTATGCACCAAGAGCTTGTAACACTCCAAAGAGAAAGGAAAAATTTGAATCGCATCATATGACCCCTTTAAAAATAAAATAAAATAAAATACACTCTTAAAAATAAAATAAAATAAAATAAAATACACTCTTAAAAATAAAGGTGCTTCAAAAGGTTCTTTAAGCGATGCCATAGAAGAACCATTTTTGGTTCCACAAAGAACCATTCAGTCAAAGGTTTTTTAAAGGGGTCATATGATGCGAATTTCTATTTTTCCTTTCTCTTTGGAGTGTTACAAGCTCTTGGTGCATAACGAAGATCTGTAAAGTTGCAAAGACTAAAGTCTCAAATCCAAAGAGTTATTCTTTATAAAAGTTAAGAGTCAACCACGCCTACCTAAAACGGCTCGTTCTAACGCGCCCCCACATATCTATGTCATGATGTGGGAAGATTTGCATAACGCCGCCAAAAAGTTCACGCAAAGAAAGAAGGCGCAACTTTTAACAAAGCAACTCGCTGTTGCCGCCGCTGCCATGTTGTGGAGTCGCTGTGTGTTTCGTTGTGAAAGCGAAACTACTTTGTTTGGCCTTCCAAAAGAGGACACGACTAGAAATCAGTGGTTAAGTTGTATTTACAACACTGTTCCAGAACAGTTCAACCCAAATATTCAGATGTGTGCTGCGCATTTTATGGAGGATGGATGAGGACTGTTTCCTGAACCAGTAGCCTAATGCGTCTGTGGCACAAAGGCTGTTTCTATAAAGTTGGGCAGTTCCAACTTTGCAAGGACAGTCTGGCGCTTCTGACTCACAGCCTGTAAGTACGTTTTTTATATTTAAATAATTTGCCAATGATGATTCAAACGCGAGTTTTGAGCAGTGTAGAGTAGGCTTGTTGTTTATTGTTTCTCCGATCACAAATGCAGACATGGTTTTATTTTTTTGCAATGCGTAAAAAGACAGTATAAGTCATTATAATCCATAATTATGTCCCCACTGGATGCAACAAATGCCTAGTTTGTAATGGGTTTTATTGGTTTTGTCTCATCTAGTGATGTCC
>NW_015629561.1:32083-52166 GCF_001515625.1 Sinocyclocheilus rhinocerous
GCACATTTTATGGAGGACTGTTTCCTGATCCTGGTAGAGTAGACTACAATGCTGGCTGTTCTGACTCACAGACTGTAAGTACGTTTTCATTTGAAGGATTTGCCACTGATGATTCAAACGCGAGTTTTGAGCAGTGTAGAGTAACGCTTGTTGTTTGTTGTTTCTCCTATCACAAATGCAGACATGGTTTTATGTTTACGCAGCGCGATACGCAACGCGTAAAAAGACAGTATAAGTCATTATAATTCGTAATTATGTCCCCACTGGATGCAACAAATGCCTTGTTTGTAATGGGTTTTATTGGTTTTGTCTCGTCTAGTGATGTCCGGATCGCGAACGAATCGTTCTATTTAACCGGATCTTCTTAGGATCTTAACCAGTTCACCAAATTGAACTGAATCGTTTGAAACGGTTCGCGTCTTCAGTACGCACTAATCCACAAATTACTTAAGTTATTAGGTTTATAAACGTGCCTGACACTCCCTCTGACGCGAAATAAACCAATATCCCGAGTTATTCAGTTACTCCTAACAGTACATTGACTGAACTGCTAAAAGAGAACCGATGATGGGATGTGCACGAGCAGAGCAGCTGGACTGAGTCTCGTCCTGCTGGGAGACGGCATCACAGTATGTTAAGGGGCGTAACATTTCCGTCACACGCTTGAGGTATTCAGCCAATCACAACGCACTGGATAGCTGGCCAATCAGAGCACACCTCGCTTTTTTAGAACGATGAGCTTTGTAAAAATCGACGCGTTTCAGAAAGGCGGGGCATAGAGGAGAAACAATAACGTACATTATATGGAAAATAATGTGTTTTTTTAACATAAACACATTGCATTACACCAAATACACAACATAATGTTCTTTTTAGCAACGTCATATGACCCCTTTAAGTTGTGCTTTTAAACTGCTTTGAATTTATTTAAGTTTCTTCACAGTCAAATTATTTTTCCACATGTTATCAGCAGTTTCTATTTGGCCTCGGCTCTGGAGTGATAATGCTTTGTGTAAGTGCACGGAGGAAATTATGTGAAAAAATTACTGAGGCCGTGGGTGTATTTTAATCTTTTTTAACCAAATACCAGGGCACATTTCCTATTCTTATCTGTGAATTATTATAGATGTGTTTACATAAAACCCACCACAGCATAAAGAGCTCTGGAAACATATATTATGTGTGAGATTTGGATAAAATGAATAAATGAAGCATAACTATCATTTATTCTAGTATTCAAAATTGATTATTTCATAATAAATCACCAGTTTTTAATGTTAACAGTTAGTGCTAGAGCCCTGCACGGGCCTCAAATCTAGGCCCTAGCCCGGCACTTGTCCGACAGCTTATCAGAAATCTCGGACCGAGTCCGACTGGAGCCCATGTCTTTCTCTCTCTCTCTCTCTCTCTCTCTTCCCCATAACACAGCTGCTGTTGCAGCCAATAAAATAGTTCAGTTTTGTTTTAAATGGCAAATGGTTATATTTCTTCACATTTCTTTAAGTTAGTTTAGAAAAATGTTTGGAACATTTTTTTGTTTGTTAAATTCAGTTTTTTTTTTTTAAGTGACGACCAAGCGGATAGCGCCAGACAATGAGTTGATCACGTTTGATCAATTTAGCTTTCTCAAATCAACACAACTTGCTCAAAATAAAATAGGTAACACTTTGCAATAAAGTTCCATTTAGTTTATGTTAATGTATTAACTAACATGAACAAACAATGAACAATACATTTATTACAGTATTTATTAATCTTTGTTAATGTTAGTTAATGAAAATACAGTTGTTCATTGTTAGTTCATGTTAATGCACAGTGCATTAATTAATGTTAACAAGCACATCTTTTGATTTTACTAATGCATTAGTAAATGTTGAAATTAACATTAGCTAAGATTAATAAATGCTGTAGAAGTGTTCATGCTTAGTTCATGTTAACTAAAGTAGTTAACTAATGTTAACTAATGAACCTTATTGTAAAGTGTTACCATAAAATCTATAGATATTAAACACTTCAAGCATATTACAATGTTAGTTTAAATGTTCGAACTAGATAAATGTGCGCTGTTAGGCACATATCCAAGTGATTTTTCAGAGAGTGGAAGCTAAAGCTCACTTTGCACTTTTTTCACTTTTTTCAAAATTTCTTAATAACAGTGGAAACAACTTAAAATACACAGTAATTTTTGCTCATAAATATGAGACTAAGGTCACATTCACGCAACAGCAGAATACGGTTGTCAGTCCTGTATTTGAGTCCTTAATATGGTTACGTTCAAACACAGTACGGTTATTTACAGGCGCCACAACTGCATTCTGTAACTGAACTCACACCCGTAAATTTTCAGGACAAATGCTCTACTCTCCACCCAAATATAAAAGCTGCTGTCAGAATTTGATGGATGAACTTGCAGCTCGATTGGACTCTTGGCATGTCAGAAAGTGATAAGACTTTAAGCGTGACGCAGCTGACACAGAATAGCATACGCTGTTTACATTCAGTGGATACTCTCCAAAATGGCACCAGGGTGACGCGGAGGAGACGAATTGTTGAATAAAGTCGTTATTTTTGTTTTCTTTGCGTACAAAAAGTATTCTCGTAGCTTCATAAAATTACAGTTGAACCCCTGATGTCACATGGATTATTTTACCGATCTCCTTGCTACGTCTCTGGACCTTGATCATGGTAATTACATTGCCGTCTATGGGAGGGTCAGAGAGCTCTCAGAATTCATCAAAAATATCTTAATTTGGTGTTCCGAAGATGAACGAAGGTCTTGCGGGTTTAGAATGAAATGAGCGTGAGTAATTAATGACAGAATTTTCATTTTTGGGTGAACTAACCCTTTAAAGGAAACAAATGTCTCAAAATAATCATTATCAGATAAGCTCTATTCTCGGCTCACTCAGGGTACTAGGGATGGGAAGATTCCCCGATTCGCTCGGTGCATCTGCATAAAAAGTTAACGATGTGATGCATCAGTTTAAAAAGCGTGCATCGGCTACAAGTTGACATTTATATCGCGATGCATCGTTTCTAACATATTTGCATCGGTAAAAACCGATTCATTTACACTGAACAAAATTATAAACGCAGCACTTTTGTTTTTGCCCCCATTTTTCATGAGCTGAACTCAAAGATCTAAGACTTTTTCTATGTACACAAAAGGCCTATTTCTCTCAAATTATTGCATCGAATCGCATTGTGTTGAATCGAATTGAAATCGGATCGCACTGCATCGTAACAGGTGTGAATCGTATCGCATTGCATCGGTAGCTGCTTCATATGTATCTTTAATGTATCATATCGTTGGCTATGCATCGAGATGCGTATCGTATCGGCCTCAGTCATGAGATGCACATCCCTACAGGGTACAGCTGCGCTTACCTGCATTTGATCAAAAGTTATTACATTTAGTAAGATCATTTTGATCAGAGTAATTCCAAACTTCGCAAGGCAGACAACGAAATTCTGTGATCAAATACAACCAACTTGTTAACACACTCCACAGCGCCACCCAGTGCATTTAGTTATAACTAATTTTTTGTTTGCGTGCTTAGGATTTATCATGGATTCCCTGCATTTACGGTCAGCAAAGCAACTAGTTAAATTTGATTAGTGTTTTTATTTTTCAAATAATAATTACAGATAGAATATTCACTTATTCGACTATTTGTGCACACCCCTAATATTAACCCACTGTATCTGAAATAAAAGCCTACCTCAAAGTAATCACTTTACTGTTGTAGTATCTAATAATGTTACTTAAGATTTTTTATTTTTTTTTGTATATGGTTCAAATTATTTTAGATGTCAGGCAACATATGCATTCAAAAAGCAAAAGTCTATTTCTATTTTTGCAGAAGACTAGGCAACTACTCTATTGGTAACTAGATTTTAATTATTTAAATATTACAAATATTTAAATATTATATTTTATATATTATAAATATATTTAAATATTATTATAATATTATTTAAATATATTTTACTCAAATACATTAATCAGCTGATGAGTCAAGAACAGTCTTTAACCAAACTTTAATGAAATGATACAAGATAGACATATTAACATGTCAACTCAATGACATCATGTGGAGATAATATTCTTTTTTTTTTTTTTTAAAGGTTTAAAAGCAACACATTGTTTAATGTTTAACACTAATAATTTTTAAATGTAGTTTTGCATTTCAATATGTTAATTTTCTAACAGAAAAGAATGTCAACACAAACAAACAAGGTGCCTACACTGGGCCATGTGGCTCACAATTGCCCCGATGTTGCAGCCATGATAAAATCTTGTATATTGCTAGCCACGCCTATATTAGCGTGGTTATATATAAGTTGTTCATGTTAAATTTTTATCAATAACCTAGAGATAAAATGTAAGTTTAAATTCGCAGTCATCTAAACTTTAGACAGCAGAAGAAAAAAAAATACTGTACATCCAAAAAATAACTTTCATACCTCAAAATCAGTATTTTGTTAAAAACTTCTGCTGAGGTGAAATGATTGTGCTCCTTTTTCACAGGCAGAGAGAGAATCCTACTGAGCATGTGCAGATTAAGTGTCATCATTGTAGCCTGTTTCTGATTGGAGGAATTAAGTGTGTTACAATTGCCCCTGGTCTCCCCTACTGATTACAAGTACTACAAGCATCAGACTTGTAGATGAAAAGGGTTTTTCTGAAAACAACAGTGGGCAGTTACTTACAATCAAAGTTTGGAAGGAATTTGACATTTTATAAACTCAATAAACCATTGCTTTACTACATTTGGTCCCAAATGCATTTTAAAAACTGCACTCAACCACATAGCTGTCACCTTGGGGAACAGGAACCATGCACTTCCCAACAATATTGCTTGATCAAACTGAATTGTTTTTTATTGATTGCTTGCGTTTGTGGCAATATGTTTCAGGTTTACAAATCTAATTTAAATCCAGTATTAACTAGCTTGCTGAGCTCTGTATGTGCACTTCAGACACCCCATGCAATTGTGTTTGTCTGTCTGAGATGCAGGTCAAAGGACGCATTCTTTATATGAAGTTGTGGTGTGTGTACTTAAATTTTTTGCCTTAACCCCAGTCTCAGTCTTAAGCCATGTCTTGTGGTTGGGGGATTTGCTAACTCCCCTGTGTTCCTTAAAAGGATATGGCCTCATTCTTAATCTCTTGTCTCAAGAGTGTACAAGGTCCTTGATGAACCCTGGTTAAGTGGAAGGATCCTGCAACTCACAAGAGGTTACAAAGACGACTAATGAGAACATTTTACCAAAACAAATCTGTTACATTTTTGCTTAATCTTTCTTTTTCATCTTTTTCTTACAATATTACGTATCATAATGTAAGGTAAGTTTTTTTTTAAAGTTTTATTTCTATTTCTATTTTTATTTTACATTTTTTGTATTTTACATTTATTTTACTATTATTATTATTTTTTTATTATTATTTTTTTTTACAACATGGTGTTAAAATGTTGCTTGTGTCCAGATTTTTTTGTTATTAGTTGAATTACAGACAATAATGTTAAACTTGCTTTGATCTAATAGGATAATACTGTAAATGTGACCCGTGCTGTATGGCTAAATGTGTTGGAATGCGCACAGGCTAATTAATCCTTTTTGGTGAGCACAAGTTTCTTGTAGTTGTAAAGCGCAGCATTCCAGTTTTGTGAATATTCATAGCGAAATCTTGATGGCATGAGTCTGAACCAGTGAAATGTGATGTTCAAAACCATGCTGATGTAAACAAAACAATCGATGACTGACACATCCGAAGCATGCACATAAAGATGCGTGATCCCGATATACACATACACAGAATTTCAAAATATCTGTCTTGGTGAGTATTCACGCAAACATAATTCGTTATGTCTTAAGTGAACATTTGGTAAACTGTTGGGGAAAAAATTCTGATGTGTAACATTATAATAGATCCGTGCTTACAGTAGGTATTAATATATAAGCCGTCTGTCGCATTGATGTTAATCTAACAATAAAAGAAAAGAGGGAATCACTCGCTGCTCTTGATTGAACTGCTTTTAGTTTTAATAATCAGTTTATTGGTAATGAATACACTAAAGTGATTTTTACATTTGATTAGCCTATTTATTTTTCTTACTTGAATGCTTCTGTTTTGATGTAAGATGAAAAAAGTTATGCACTATTTAATTTGTGTCTTTCTTATATTTGTTCTAATGTTTATTTGCATCTTTGTTCTAAGTTTTTAATAACAAAGATAAAATAAAAAATAGCTATATTGTGATTATTAATATAGTAATTATTAATGAGAAAAGAAGTGGAGGAAAAGATGCAACGTTGCTAGGTGATTTTGCTTTGGAACCTTCAGAAAACTTTAACTTGATTTTTCTCAGTATTGACATTGCTGACTCTGTCGACTTCAAACAGGGGCCCGTTTCAATAAAGAGGTTCAACCAACTCTGAGTTGTAACTTGAACTCGTTGTTGACTTACCCTGCTTTCTCGGGTTTGACATACCACTCATTCTGAAACGAAAAACCCAGAGTTTCCCTCTTTTCAGGGTAAACACACAGAGTTTTCACTTAACCTACTTTCTGAAACGGGCCTCAGGTGTAGCTCAGTCATTTTTTGGTCAATTCCAACAAATCATATACATCATTTTAAAGGTCTTTTAATGGAGATTGTAAACATAAAAATAACTAATTTTTGAAAATTTGCTCATTGCGATTCATTTTGCCAGCACTGGTCACAAATTATTTTATGCAGGTATTACTGTAAATAGACAACAAAGATAAAGGAAATAAAACTTAGACAGGCACACTTACAGGATATTCAAGTCTTACTTTCAAGTTTTGTCTTCAACACCATTGTTTTGGCCTAATACTCAGCTTAATATTCAGTATTATTATTCAGCAAGGACACATAAATTGACCAAAGTGACTTTAAAAACATTTATGTTACAAGAGATTTCTATCTCAAATAAATGCCGTTCTTTTAAACGTTCTATTCATCCTGATAAAATAACAACTGCACACATTTTTCCATAATTTATAAAAATATGAAATATTTATTGAGCACCAAATCACCTTTATTTATATAGCACTTTATACAATACTGTTTGTCAATAATGCAAGAGGACAATAACAGGGACTTCTGAAGGATCATGTGACACTGAAGACTTTAATGGCTGCAGAAAATTTTGGCACAGGAATAAATTATATTTTAAAATATGTTGAAGTAGAAAACCATTATTTTAAATTGTAATAATATTTCATAATCTTGCTGTTTGTCTGTGTTCTTTTCATCAAATAAATGCAACGTCTTGGTGAGCATAAGAGACTTCAAGAGATCTTACTGACCCCAAACTTTAGATTGGTAGTGCATATATGGGAAAGACCTAGTATGGCCATGATTCTACACACGGTAGTATTCTGTCGTAGAGCAGTTATAAAAGCTGAGTAAAATTTTTGCCAACAGAGGGATTTGATTACCCAGATCTCCCCTTGATCTGATTTTACTGTAGCACCTTCACCTCCATTAACACTTGACTGATTTCTGCTTCAGACAGGGCAGTGAAGACCTGCTTTATTCATTCTGACAATCCTAACTGTAATTACAGACCGTTTGAGGTGTGTGTGTGTATGACTGTTTGTCTTTCCTCCTTTTGTAATGAGGCACCTATTGTCTGTTTAAATGAAGCACTGTGATGTGGCGCAATTATTTGACTAAAAAAAATTACATAATGATTAGTGTTATCATAAAGCAGCTTGTTTAATTGGAACCATGAATGCACATATATCAGTGTAGAGTCTGAACATTTGCTAGGTCTCTTCGTAAGTAAACACACAGTTCCACCTGCACTGTTGAGCAATGAATCTCACAGTTACCAAAGAAAGCATAGCTCAGCAATGTTCTGGAAGGTATTGTTTGACTTGGTCAGGGAGAGAGTGATGCCCATCTGTGTATATTTCCAATAGAAAGAGAGAGAGAGTACGTGGAAGAGGGGGAGGGAGATGGATTTGAGCTTCTGCCAGCAAACCTGATAGTGGGCACTAATTACTCTTCAAAGTGGTGATGTCATCAGGACGTGTCTGACAGATTTACTGTCTGCCGGACAGCAGGAGGGATATTCATGAAGACCGATCTGTGAATCTTTTTACCGAATTGTCGTGTAAGCTTTGTGTTTTGTGGACCGGAGCCAGTTTCACCCACGTGATTTATCCGTTGTTTATGTGCGCATGTTTAATACTTCATGAATTATTGAGTCTGTGGCAGGCTATGTGAAACTACTAACAATCAAATTAATAAACCAAACAGACAGTGGTGATAAAGTCTGAGTGATGAAGTTATTGAAAACTGTATAGCTTTAGGATTTCATTACTTTATAGCTTGCAGCATAAACCTTTTCATTGCAAGGGTACTGACTGAGCATTAAAGGGATGGTTCATGCACGCACTTTATTCACCTTCGTATAGTTCCTTGTATGCATATATATAGAAAATCTTTTTGCGGGTATATGTGTGCATGAGGGAGATATTATTGCTAATCTTTCCTTCCTATCCAGCTGAAAATGGCACCTTTTGTAGCTCTGGAGGTTATACATATATACATATACATATACATATATATATATATATATATATATATATTTGCAGCTCTTTCTGGAGTCATATATGGTCATTTTGTAAAGAGCTGGGTAAAGATCATTCAAATTGTTTTACTTTCATGTTCCACAGAAAAATAACTGCATATGGGTTTGTCATGACATGAGGGTGAGCACATGATGACTGATTTTCATGTTTGGGTGAACTGTTCCTTTGAAGTCGGGTATTAAATGCTGTTACATTAAGGAAAAAGCATTTTAATGGACGGTCTCATGCCACACTGAGCACAATACTCAATAGGATAGTCCTGAGAGAAAGCTTTGTCAGCAGTTCTTTTCCACCAGTATTCATTGATCCATTTGGGTGAGTCTTAACAATCAATACTCTCTGCAGCCTCCATCATTAATTAGACACAGGTAAATTTCCCCACCTCTGCTCTTTTATTTTATTACTGCTGCCTTCCTTTCTCTTGTTCTCTCTCTCTTTCTTTTCTCCTTAGCTTTAGGATTTCATTACTTTATAGCTTGCAGCATAAACCTTTTCATTGCAAGGGTACTGACTGAGCATTAAAGGGATGGTTCATGCACATTATTTATTCACCTTCGTATAGTTCCTTGTATGCATATATATATATATATATATATATATATATATATATATTTGTATCTCTCTCTGGTGATATAAAGATCATTCAAATTGTTTTACTTTCATGTTCCACAGAAAAATAACTGCATATGGGTTTGTCATGACATGAGGGTGAGCACATGATGACTGATTTTCATGTTTGGGTGAACTGTTCCTTTGAAGTCGGGTATTAAATGCTGTTACATTAAGGAAAAAGCATTTTAATGGACGGTCTCATGCCACACTGAGCACAATACTCAATAGGATAGTCCTGAGAGAAAGCTTTGTCAGCAGTTCTTTTCCACCAGTATTCATTGATCCATTTGGGTGAGTCTTAACAATCAATACTCTCTGCAGCCTCCATCATTAATTAGACACAGGTAAATTTCCCCACCTCTGCTCTTTTATTTTATTACTGCTGCCTTCCTTTCTCTTGTTCTCTCTCTCTTTCTTTTCTCCTCTTTCTCTGTGCTATGAGCTCACACTTGGTGAAGGCACTGAGGCCTGGGCAGCTCTTGGCAGTTCAAAAATGTAACCTTAGCTTTGAAGAACATGAAGGGAAGTAGTGGGAAACTCCCTGTATCAGTTTCCATGATGCCTCCCCCTGAAGACAGCCACTCACAGCAAATTTGTACGCTGCTCTGGGATCACCCACACTTTTTTCGCTGCAAAAAACACAGTATTTGCTTTGTTTTCCTTTATAGATATCTAAACTTTCTTAAAACAAAGTTGCATAAGTTTCCCAACAGTTTTTGTCTTTTGTACCCAAAAGCCCCAAGCTTTAATATCCCAACCTTGAAAGAAAATGTCTTCCTTTCAACTCATATAAGAGCTGTTTTCAGAGAATGTTTTGAATTACATTTTTCTTCCGGTTGTTTTTCTTGTTTTAAACATTATCCTCTCTTAATTTTGTTCAGTGTACACTATTGTTAAAAATACCTTTTTTTTAAAAGTAAATTTCTACTTTTATTCAACAAATATGTATTAAATTGATCAAAAGTGACAGTAAAGACATTTTATAAAGTTACAAAAGATTTTGATTTAAAATAATAATACATATAAAGAATCCTGAAAAATATGCATCACGGTTTTCAAAAAATATTAAGCAGCAATGCTGAACTGTTTTCAACATTGATAATGTTAAGAAATTATTCTTGTGCACCAAATCAGCATATTAGAATGATTTCTGAAGGATCATGTAACACATGTAAATTTTAATATAATATGATATAATCATTAATTTATTTATATAATATATTAAAATAGATAAGTTATTTTAAGTTGCATTAATATTTCACAATCTTATGTTTTACAATGTTTTTACTGTATTTTTATTGAAATTATTATTCAAAACTATGTTTTGGTGAGCATAAGAGATTTTCAAAACATTAAACAAATCTTACACTCTCAGAGAAAAAGGTACAAAAGCTATCACTGGGGCGGTACCTTTTCAAAAGGGATTCTTTTGTACCTCTAAAACATGTATATTAGTACCTAAATGGTACATATTAATACATTTTGAAAAGGTACTTCCCCAGTGACAACTTTTGTACCTTTTTTTTTCTCGGTAGTGCATGTTTAGAACAAGAAAAAATTTGCCAATGGGGTAATTTTTTTAAATTTTAATTAAGTTATATTCTCTGGAATTTTTTGTTTTGTAATGTTGTGCTTCAAGTAAAATTATCTTGAAATTTCAGTATTATTACTTGAAAATGATACAAAAATAAGAATCAAAATAATCGCATTTACAAAGTTAAATAATGTTTTTTGTTTTTTTTGCACTCTATCCTACCTTAATTCATCCTTTGCCTTACGTTTTACCAAAAAATGTTCTGTCATTATACATATATCCCAGCTGGTGTATTTTTCTGTAAATGTATGTGGTACCTCCTTTAATAGCTCTCTCTCTGACGTCCTCATTGCGGGATGAGTCATTGCATGTGAGTGTGAACACGCGTGTGCGATCTCAGGATTGCTGTTGCTAGGAAAACAGCTGAAACACCACGTTTACTTTTTCTCTCACCTCTAAGACAACAAATACGGTGTAAAATGATTTAAAGCTATGTCATATCATTATTATCCATGATTCATTTTGTCTATGAAGTCATGCATTATATCTGTTTGCGTGTATGTACCTATTCTATGTCTATGGACAAACATTAGGAGGCCATTCACTCCATCTTTATCATTGAAATAGATTCAGCGGAAATGTTGCTGTTGTGAGCTTCAGAAAACAGCCAATGATCAAGACTGAGCTCATCGCTTTGTGGTTCGCTGTGCGATGCTGCTGCTGCAAGCTCATTGGAGGCAGCACTCAAGTCTAATTATTCATCCCCCAACACTCCCTCTTTCCCCTCTTATCATCCCTCCAACCCCCTCTCACCTTTCTTCCCACTCATCCTCTGGCAAGCATGCTGGCGGTGAGGATGTGGTCGCTGTGATGTGTCAATTGTGATGTTGCTCGCCGCCACCATCTTGGCTGGACTGAGGTCAGAGGAGGGGCTTGCGATTGCATCATCTCGTAGTGATGACAGAAGGAATGAAAGCACACGCATACACACATTTATATGCACAGGCACATACACATACGTCCCATTCATCATAGTCCTCCATCTAATTAGCATCTTTTTAATAACGTGCTGGAGGATGACATCGCAGATACATTTGTCAGCATAATTGCTCCTCCCTTTATGGTTTAATGAAGGTGAGTGAGCCAGTGTGATTCCAGGAAGTTCCCTACTCTACTTTTTTTGCGTTGAATATGCTTTTTCAGACCTGCCTGTGACATGACAGGAAGATGAGAAGCTTAAGAGCGCTGTGCCATGCCTCTCGTTTCTGTTTCTATGGTAGGGGAGCAAGACTGTCAGGTCTAATGCTGAATTTTACTCTCAGCTGAAACCTGAAAACCTGTCAGTGTGCTGAACACCAGCAGCCAGAACACGCTGGTTCCTTTTACAGGAGCACTGTAGATCATGAAATACCAGCGGTGGTGTTCAGGGCTAACTTGTCAAATGTGTAGCTGGGTGTGTTTTAAATGTCTTAAGTGCACAAATCTGTAATAAATACTCAAATCTGACATATACAGGTGAAATACAGTGAGGTCTGAAAGTCTGAGATCACTCTGTTTTGTGCTTTTCAATTTAATGCAAATAAATTTGTTGCAAATTATATTATCAGCCTGACAATTTTAGTAAAAAGTTCTTGAAGAAATTATTTTTAATTCAAAAAAATTATCAGGGTTTTCTGTCTTTTTTTCCTCTTTTTTTTTAATGACAGCAGAACTCAAGATCCATAAACTTTTATGTAAAACCTCATGTGTAAAACCTGCATGATCAATGCACCTAACAATAGAATACAATCTAAAATATTATTTTTAGAAATAATAATAATAATCAAATATTTTAAGCAAAATAAGAAAAAAAATATGAAAAAATGTAAACTCTTAAATTGTTTTCAATCCCATATTTTGAGTATTTTAAATATTAATATTTAAATATTTTTAATTTGGTATTCTGTATTTTTAACAATTATTTCTTTTAAATTATAAATAATAATAAATATGTTTTCTTTTCATTAAATCTCATGTTTTGAGTATTTTAAAATTAATATTGAAATTTTTTTAATTCAGTATTTAAGAATGTTTCCGTATTTTTACTGATTCTTCATTTAATTAGATATTAAATCCCATAGTTTCAAAGTGGTCTCACCCCACAGTATTGCCTTCTTTTCCATTTTCAAATCCTAGTGTTGACAGCAAAAATTATTTTGTGACTCATTATTCACAAAATAACACTCAGTTAGATTTCCATCTTGCCAATCTAAATGAGTAGACATTATAATTCATAACCATAATCATAATTCCACCCCTGCACAAAACATAAACCACATATTGTTTTAAGTCTGTCTGTGGTGTTCCCAGATGATCTCTGAGTGGGCGCTTTTCGTGGAGACAGCGAATCATTTGAGTCCCGCAAGCACAGATGACAAACTGGCTCTCTGGCTGACCTTCACTCTTTCACCGCAAGGTCGCTTTTAATTTGAGTGTGTAGCTCTCACAGCATAGAAAGACGTTCTTTTAACAGCACAAACGCAGCAGGTAAATTGTTAGCAAATGGAAGTGCTGCTTAGACTCGGCATGCCACGTGTCGTTCTGTACAGCAAAAACCAGACACATTACAAGCTTATATGGTACATTCCATACCAACTCTGTCTTAGTGTTGAATGAATGTGCGCTCTTTATATCCAAGGTTTAAGAAAGGATAATAGCTGAGGAATGAATGCTGACGTCTTACAAAACACAACGTGGATTAGCTGGAATGCAAATGATTAAATGTGAAATCTATAGGGTTAGTTTAAATATTCAAGGGTTCAATTAAAATATTCATAACTCATAATTTAAAGAAGGCAAGAGATGGATATGAAGGTTTGAAATGGGTGAGGAGGGGGTATCAATATGTAGGTAATCCCTTCAGAGGGGCAGGTAATCTGCCTCCTCCTATTTGCACGTGTCCCTATCATATCTGTCCACAGCGGGGGATGCGGTATGGAGACCATCTGGTGAGACCACTTATAATTGAGGCCCACGGATAGAAGAACGTCTCAGGTTACTTATGTAACCATGGTTCCCTGAGGGGAACGAGACACTGCGTCCTCTAGGGGTCGCTATGGGGAACGCCTCGTCGTGACCCGTGTCTGAAGCGACGACCGCTGTGTGTTTAGTGGATTTGACAGCTCTGACACACCTCGCTGTGGCAATGCGTAAGACTGACCTCAGCAGATGCCACAGGCTTCTTTTATCTACATGGACGGATACAATTAATTTCTTATTGATCAAGTTCAGATTTGATATACACTATGGAAGAGATATTAAATAATAATCTTTCCAGAGTCACTAAGGGCTCTGTTTATCTCAGCTGCACAGAAACAGTTAACTTGAAAACTATGATATAACTAGTCAAGTGGTGCTTGACTGTATAAAAACGACTGTCACAATGCTAGAGTGTGGTGGGTGGTTGCCACAGTGTAAAGTGGTCACTAGGATGTTCTTAGTGGTTGCTAGGGTATCATGGGGAATGCGATGGGGTTGCTACGTGGTTGATTTATGGTTGATGGGGGTTCTGAGCATTTGCTAGGGTGATGGGTAGTTGCTAGATGCCTGCTAGAATGTTTTGGATGGTCGCTAGGTCAAGGTCAAGGTCAGTTTATTTATATAGCACATTTAAAAACAGCTAGTGTATGCCAAAGTGCTGTACATATACAAATAAGTAAATACAGAGATTATGAGAATAAAAAGAAATGACTCAAAAACACATAATCAATACAAAACACATTAACATACACAAACATACATTTCATCCAAAAGCCAAGGAATACAGATAAGTCTTCAGGCGGGATTTAAAAACAGGAAGGGAAGGCGCAGATCTAATGTCCAGAGGTATGCTGTTCCATAGTCGAGGACCGGCTACAGAAAAAGCCCGATCCCCCTTAAATTTCAAGCGAGAGCGAGGTATATGCAAGAAAAGTTTATCAGAGGATCTGAGAGAGCGAGAGGATTGCTGATAGCTGAGAAGTTCGGACAAGTATGATGGGGCTAGATCATTTAATGCTTTATACACAAATAATAAAATCTTAAAATGGATCCTATGCTGCACCGGTAACCAATGAAGAGATGCTAGGACAGGAGAAATGCTTTCTCTCCTTTTAGTACCAGTCAGCAACCTCGCGGCTGCGTTCTGGACTAACTGCAAGCGATTCAGCGATGAATGATTGAGACCCATATAAAGCGCATTGCAATAATCAAGTCTGGAAGTGATGAAGGCATGAGTAACTATCTCCAAATCCTTAAACGAGAGCATAGATTTTAATTTGGCTATTTGCTAGGGTGGAAAGTAGTTGCTAGTGTGTTCTTGATAGTTGCTAGGGTGATGGGTAGTTGGTAGATGTCTGCTAGGATGTTTTGGATGGTCGCTAGGATGGAAAGTAGTTGCTATTGTGTTCTTGATGGTTGCTAGGGTGATGGTTAGTTTCTAGATGCCTGCTAGAATGTTTTGGATGGTCGCTAGGATGGAAAGTAGTTGCTAGTGTGTTCTTGATGGTTGCTAGGGTGATGGGTAGTTCCTAGATGCCTGCTAGAATGTTTTGGATGGTCGCTAGGGTGGAAAGTAGTTGCTAGTGTGTTCTTGTTGGTTGCTAGGGTGATGGGTAGTTGCTAGATGCCTGCTAGAATGTTTTGGATGGTCGCTAGGGTGGAAAGTAGTTGCTAGTGTATTCTTGTTGGTAGCTAGGGTGATGGGTAGTTGCTAGATGTCTGCTAGGATGTTTTGGATGGTTGCTAAGGTGCAAAATGGTCACTAGTGTATTCTTGGTGCCGACGACTTCCGTAACCCGAATGAAGCACGTTGATGGGCATGCTCTTGCTCTTGCTCTTGCTCAGGTTGATGTGTTTGTGTGCTCTTCCGGGAAAAGTGCCCATACAAGGAATTCAGCCCTTTTTGATGTCATGCATGTTTAGCATGGGAATCCAACTCTTTAAAAGTGTAAATAAGTCAGAATGCATGAAATAGCATTAGACCTCCCCTTTAAAATAGGTTGGCTTATTCTGGTGTCTAGATATGGCATACGTCCCACCCTCACTGTAAATCTATGGAATTTTTTTCCTTTATTTTATTTTATTGTTTTTATCGTTTAATCATCCAGCAGATGAAAATAGTAATCGTGATAGTTGCCTTATTTCCAATTAAGTATTTTTTCTGCAGTTACCCCTTACTCAAAGATAAATGAGTCATTAGAGTGAGGGAATATGGTCGGATATATGTCCATAGTAGTGTTGGACAATGTCTACCAAATTGGCATCGGACGATGTCTACAGTGAAACATCGTGTCAGGTTAACATCGTAATGTCTGTCAGCCATCGGCGATGGACGATGCATCATCTATCGGCCCAACCCTAGTCCATAGACAATTAAATTCAATCTGAATTGAGTATATATGACAAAGTGACATTTTAATACGTCTGACTTAGTGCTTTTAATGCTGAGCTTGTCTCAGTGTGAGATACAGATCTAATTATTTCCATGTGGAGGTGATGTGTGTGTCTCTGGGTAAGGTTTGACAAGGGGCTGGTACAGATGCAAAGCTGTCTACCTGAGTGGATAGCGTCTTTTGTTTTTTGCCTCGGCCACTCCCCTTCACCACAGCCAAGGCTGTGATGGACATCCCAGGGGAGTTCTGGTCATGACTTCTCCTCAGTTAGGCTTGGGGGTAGCATCTACATCTCAATCTGATTTGTGATAGGAGGCCCCACGTGTGTTTGTGAGGAAGAGAGAGAGAGAGTCGGACGAAACCAGTAACCAAATAAGCTGAGCCGAGCAGATCTAGAAGGCAAGAGAGCCAGAATGAGATATAGAGGTTGAGCCAGTGAGGGAGAAAGAGAGAGAGAGTGTGTGTGTGAAGCTGGCTGGCAACAGCACACATGCTCAAGGAGAGAAAAGAGGACAGCAGTTATTGTATCCAACACCCTACAGCTCCTGCAATAAAAGCTCGCTGTTGTCGGCGTCACAAAACTGCTATTCTCTCCACCTGGCCTCATCCCACTGACTTATATGATTGATCCGGAGGAAAATGCTGAAGTTCCGCGCGGACCGGCGAGTGAGGTAGGTAAGGCAGGATGTTGGGAACGAGTTTATAGCAGCAGACAGCGGTGTGAGGGGAAACTCTGAGCTGGAGGTCAGGCAGGACTGCAATGCAGTGCCAGCTTTCCCATGGACTATCTTTACGAGATATTGAGGTTTATTCGCGTGAAGTTTGAATTGTGTTGACACCTCATTTGTGTCCTTCCTGGATTCCAGTGTTGATGCCTTTATAAGCTCCATTCTGATGCTGCTAAATCATTTCTTGTTCGCTAACGACTCAAGCATTGATTAGTGGTCATATTAGCAACGTTTATGAGCCTCTTTGACTGGTGCCTCTATGTAGGTTTATAGGTTACACACGAGCAGGCGTGCTCACTTGCAAAACCACATTGGAGCACGCACATGTACGCTCACACACCTCAACCTGATTTTGGTGGCTGGGCTGTTGTGCTAGATTTATCTAAGCGTTTGTCCTCTGATGTTATATGGAGCGCTGGGCTCTGATATATGTACCTTTTTGGTGTCAAGAGGTAGATGCCTTCAGCATGAGTGCATTCTTGGCTTGTGTTTCTTGTCCCTGACCTATCAGGCCGCGTGTGTGTTGTGTGTCTGTGTATACAGAGACTGCACAGTTTGTGTTCTGTTTGTGTAGTCCTTAAGTGGTTGATGCCAAGAATTTGGCATGTTGTTCGAGTGTACTTCTATGGCCTACTTAAACAACACTGAAGAGTTAAGTCTGCTGTATGTAGGAATACCATCAAACTGAAATGATAGGACAAGAGCAAGATGAATATAAGGGTCTCGAGTCTAGTGTCTTTTCAGGAGAGCCAAGAAATTGTTAACTGATGGCCATTGGTTAACACGTTGATCTGGGGTCAGGATTTCAGATGTATAAACTTTGGGGTTAAGTTTCTTACTTGCATATTTATAAGGTTAATATTATTGGACAAATTGAAGTATGTGACTTGTACTCATGTGGAATTATCATCTCATAAATTCGCTAGTAATGTTGGCTACGTTTTAAACTTTTCTCTGGTAATGAAATTAAACAGAGCACAAAAGTTTATGCAACTGCACATGAATATTTCATGCAACAAGAATTGTTAAGTTTAAGATTGGTTGTTGGTTGCTAACTAACTCGCCGTAAAATGCTAGCACCTTCACAATATACATGTAGTGTGTCTTTAGTTCAGACAGTAGCTAGCAACTGCAAGAACTAATCAAATTTAGTTAATGTTGTTGTGAACAAAAATCTCCCAGTTGTGTAAATGTAGACATTTAGCACTTCGAATCAAGTTAGCATAACATTTAGCAGGACTTCATAACCCAGGGTTAAAAGCGCTGCTAACCCCCTTTCAAAATGTGAAATATTTATTTACTTAAGGTCATAGTGGCCTTAACCCTGGGTTAGCTTTTTTTTAACCCCAGGTTAAGCATAGTGTGAAAAGCCTTACAGCGGTCATTAGGTCATGTTAGCTTAGCAATGATGTCTGGTTTAAATATGGATTGAACTCTAGCTAGTTGATCATCATTGTCATGTGACAGCCATAATATTAAATGCATTAAATTTATCGCCTTCACTTATTTGCATTTACCATGACTTGAAGACAACAAGGAAAATTAATTGCTAAATTATGCAAATAATGAAATGCAATTAGCCACATACTATAATCCTGCATCGTTACAGTAACATTTTAAATATGTTCATAAACGTTTATAAGGGAGAAGAAAACACTATATAGTTTGCTGTCGGTGTCCAAGGCTGTGTGTCCAATACTTTTAGCTTTAGCTGATTTAGCTAGCTAAATTAGACAGATGCCAACATGGATAGGTTGTATAACATGCTCTCATTCTCAAATATTTTTAGTGCTGTATTGGGTCACCACTTGTTATTTTAGCAATTTTGTTGTGTTTTTATCTTTTTTTATTTGTATTACTTAATTTTCAAATATTTCTATCAAACTTTAATTTTTATTTCAGTTTTAGTGTTAGTAATTTTTTTACTTAACAATGTAAACTTATTTTATTTTAAGTTAGTCTGTTTCTAATTTTCCAATTTCTTCATTTCTTTTTCTTATATTTAAATTTTATTTTATTTCAGCTTTATTTAAATTAGCAAAAACTATTTTAATAGTTTAGTTTTAGTTCACAATAACAACACTGCACTTGTCCAATGTAAAATCTGGTTCCTGAAGCAAAACAAGTTTAAATTTCACTTTACTCTAACTATAGAATGACTAAAATTTTATCTTATGGCCTGGATCTCCTCTAAATGCTAGTTTGAATGTCTCTGCATTCATGGCTCTCTGAGTGAAACAGGTTAACCAAACCCTCACAGAGAAAATGAGAAAATGTATTTGCTTGCTCCCTGTTCAGCAGTTGTAAAATCAATAGCCAGGAAAGTGACATGCAGCAATGCAAACACTTGTAGGATTTACACCCGAGAGACAAGTTACAAGTGCACATCCACAGGGAGTACACACGAGCCGAGGTCAGAGAAAGTGTGACAGGAAGTTGAACTCCAGGCTTCAGGCACTGTATATGGACAAAAGACATGTGTTCTCTGAATATAGACTCAATATAATAGGTGTATAAGAACTCTGACATGTTATGCTGCTAGAACTGTTCTTGTTGATATTTTGACATTGAGCGCAAAGCTGTCCACACTTAACACACTCTTTCACAAGAGCTGACAGCCATTAATTTCCACAGCAGTTATCTCGTATGGACTTACAAAGAAAGTGGCCATGTATTGATCGGACCTGATGTTGTAATGCTGAATTATTAATAAAGAAGGGATGTGCCTGCTGTGAAACAGGTTTTAAGCCACAAGAATGAATTGTGGAGCATCTTAAACAAATGGAAAATAAGTTCCAGCTGCTGTTGGCTTGATATTCTTCCAGACACAGTTTTTGAAATATTGTTGTGGATGGATTGAAACGCGTTTGTCAATGAAATCCTAAGCAGCTTTTTCTTTTCTTTTTTTCTATTCAGTCAAAATGACCCTAACGGAACAGCTGGACACCAGCAAGTGATCCAGACACATCTAGAAGAGAACGGACCTTTGAAACCCTTTCTGTGAGTGATCTTTTGTTTATTCATTTGTAAATATGCTGCTGCTTTTATACTGCCTTTGTTAAATCTGTGGGGGGAAAAAATCTGTTTCTAATAAAAGCTGTTCTTTTGAACTTTATATTCTGAAAAATAACTTGTGGGGGGGGGGGGATTTCCCGGTTTCCAAAAAA
>NW_015629561.1:52231-64701 GCF_001515625.1 Sinocyclocheilus rhinocerous
TTCCTTTATAAATTTACTAAAATGCTCCTCTTGGACAAAGAAAATGCACTTACCTCTGTCAAGATCCCACTCTCCTTCGTATCGATGTAATGTTGAGTCGAGAGCCAATAGCACATTAATAAGGGGCAATGCCATTAAAACCGAGATGCATTCAGAATTGAATTTTATTAATTTCCTGCTACGACACAGGAAGCCGCTGGAGCATACCCGCTGTTTGCAGCGATGGCGAAATAAAGCCTAGATAATTAGCACAGAGATGTTTCTAGTGTGGGAATCATGTCCTAATGTAGTAATTGTTAGTGTCGTGTACGTGTTCCCACTTTGCGCTTATGATTGTGTGTGTTTTTATGTCCTCATTTGATCTGTGTTCATGCTCTGTTCCTTATGTTTATGTGATGTTCTTAGCTTCAGAGACTCATAATGACTTGCGTATGGCTATAAACTGACTGCGGATAGTAGCGTGCAGTACAGCAAGCTTTCCAAGATGGAAGCTTTAGCCACCGGGCGGCTCTAGGGGATTGTAAATTCATCTGTCTTGCTGATTGGTGGATCGAAGGCTGTTGGAGAGGGCCTGGGTGTCCCAGGAAGGAGATCAATATGATTGACCTGGGACTGCGGGCCTGCATCCACCAACAACTCTTTCTCTTTCCTCCTCTCTTCGCCACTCCAATCACATTCTTTGTGAACCATCGGCCTGTTTTTAAACTGCAAAGTCAGGGGTGCGGCCTTTGCGATGGTGCCAGTTGGGAATAAAAATAGCTGCGCCCCGAATGCCTGTGTGCTTTCTTCCCATAAACCCTCAGTTTTTCACCAGTTTGAGCTCAGTGCATTGGTTTGAAAATGATTCCTCTGCATTGGTGCGTTGAACGCAGGCAGATGAGAAGTTTGTTACGGTATCAGAAGCTGGGATGGCTCAGTGGCTTTGTGTGTGTGCTCACAGGAGCTCTGATTCGGAAATGAACGGCAAGACGGGTGGCAGGGGGCCCGTGAACAAAGCCAGTGAAGCCAACAGCAACGGCAACAATCTCAGCATGGTTTCTGAGACGCCCCCGGACTCCCAGAACTACTCACGGGTCAGTACAGCTACTGTAAATTAAGTAGTTGCTAGAACTAGACATTATAAAAATTATTTGTATTATTATTGTTATTAATAGTAGTAGTAGTAGTAGTAGTAGTAGTAGTAGTAGTAATAATAGTAAATATTAATGATATAGTTAATAATAATTTGTAATAATTTGTATTATTATTAAAATTAATTTTGAAATAAAATATTCTTGTATCCATTAATATTATTTAATGGACCTCAGCTAACATAAACTAATGTTTATGAACTAACATTAACAAAGATAAATAAATAAATACTGTAATATTTGCATTTTTCATTATGTTTTATTATTATAATTGATGAATTATTATTATAATATATGAATTTTAAATAAAATATTTTTCTTGTATCTGTGAAGAGTATTTAATGAACTGACAATAAACAGCTGTATCTTTATTAACTAATAAATAATACTATAAAAAAACGTTGTTGTTGTTGTTATTGAATTTTAAAACAAAACAGTTTTCTTTAAAATTATAGATTATCTTGCTCAGTGTTTGAAATTTTAATATTATTTATATACTGTACTATTATTGTATTTGTATTATTTGAATTAGATTTTATATTTATATTTTTTATTTAAATTTTTGTATTTTTTAAATGTGCTTTTGTTGTTTTTATTCATTTTTTTATTTTAGCCTTAATTTATTTGCATTTCAGTATTAATAATGTTTATACTTTAACTTCTTTTCAGTTGGTTATTTCTAATTAGAAATAACATCTAACATTTCTAATTTTATTTTATGTCAGCTGGATTTCAATTACTAAAAACTACAAATATTAAAAATAGTTTTATTTAACAATAACAACACTGGTCTTGCTAAGGTGGATGTCTTTCCTCTGTAATTCATTCCCACTGTCATCTATTACCCCGAATGTGTGTGTGTGTGTGTTTACTGTTAGTGTTATTATGTAAATACTCCTCCCTGACTTTCCCACCAGGGCACACGCACACCCAAGAGAGCCGCCACGTTTGGGAAGCGATCCAACTCCATGCGGCGCAACCCCAACGCTGAGGTGGCCCAGCAGGGTTGGCTTCACAAACAGGTACTATTGCTCATCCTTAAACCTCATCATCATCCACACAAACAAAAAACACATACACAGCCCAAAGCCATCACTCCATAATCCGAACTTAAGCCACTCTCTTTCAAAAACGTCTAGGCACTTAGATGTAATTTCAAGGCCTTGATTTTTTTTCTTCTTCTCATTTTCTGTTATGTAGGCAAGCAGTGGTATGAAACAGTGGAACAAGCGCTGGTTCGTGCTGACAGATCGATGTCTTTTCTACTATAAAGGTAAGTTGTTTATGTAAATGCTGGTTTATGCATAAGTTGTGAATTAGGTTAAACATTTAGTGAGTTCCCAAGAGCTCAGAGTTGTATGATTTTAATGTATTTTTTTCCAAACCAGTTTGTTCTGTAAAACATTTGAATTTACCCCATGGCATTATTTCAGCACACAGGCTGTGTGCTGCCAATAGTGGAGAAGAGAAGTATAAAAGTAGATCTATAATGACAGTCTAGCACAAGCACAAATCCTCTATGAAGGCCTTAGGAAACTATTATCTATGTTGTGTCAATGAAAAATGTACCGTGGTATTATGAAGCACTGTAAATGCATGGTATTTTTTTGAAGAATAATGAAATACCAAGAAAATGCTACAGTACCGTTCAAAAGTTTGGGGTCAATATATTTGTATTCAGCAAGGACACATTAAATTGATTAAAAGTGACAGTAAAGACAATGATACAAAAGATTTGGGTTTCTAATATTCATGTTTCCACAAAAATATTAAGTAGCACAATGGTTTTCAACATTAGTAATAATAAGAAATGTTTCTTGAGCAGCAAATCAACATATGTGACCCTAGAGCACAAAACCAGTCTTAAGTCGCTGGGGTATATTTGTAGCAATAACCAAAAATACATTGTATGGGTCAAAATTATAGATTTTTCTTTTATGCCAAAAATCATTAGGATATTAAGTAAAGATCATGTTCTATGAAGATATTTTGTAAATTTCCTACTGTAAATATATGAAAACTTAATTTTTGATTAGTAATATGCATTGCTAAGGACTTCATTTGGGCAACTTTAAAGGCAATTTTCTCAATATTTAGATTTTTTTGCACCCTCAGATTCCAGATTTTCAAATAGTTGTATCTCGGCTAAATATTGTCCTATCCTAACAAACCATACATCAATGGAAAGCTTATTTATTCAGCAGATGATGCATAAATCTCAATTTCGAACAATTTACCCTTATGACTGGTTTTGTGGTCCAGGGTCACATATGAGAATGATTTCTGAATGATTTTGTGAAGCCGAAATTCAGCTTTGCCGTCACAGGAATAAATGACGTTTTAAAGTATATTGAAATAGAAATCAGTTATTTGAAATTGTAATAATATTTCACAATATTACTGTTTTATAAATAAATAATACTGCAGCCTTTGTGAGCTTAAAAACCATTTAAAAAATCTTACCAACCCCTGGCTTTTGAATGTAAGTGTATATATGAATACTTAGAAAGCACCACAGTACAGCCACTGACATTTTTTCGAAGGGTTATCTTGCACATCAGTAGTTTGTTTATATTTAGTGCTGAAAAAGAGGATTTCATGTTTAGACATGTTTGTTTTGTCACGTCTGTTATCTCTCATGGACACTGTGATGTTGTCTTGACAGCCGCACAGACTGATGTTGTCATGACAGCACTCTTAAGTTCTACATAAACCTGAAGTATCCAGCTTGTGGTTGCCATCCACCCGAGGAATAGTCAAGACATTAGTAATTAAATTTGATTTGCTTTGGGATAATTACATGTTTTTACATGACATTTCAATTTGCTTATACAGTATAATCAGCTTGTTATTGGAAAGATTTTAATGAAGTGTAGCTGGATTCCTCAGGAGTGTGTAATGTTGTAGATCTAAGAAAATAATTTATATGTGACCCTGGACCACAAAACCAGTCATAAGGGTCAATTTTTTGAAATTGAGATTTATACATCGTCTGAAAGCTGAGTAAATAAACGTTCCATTGATGTAATATATTTATGGCAGGAAATTTACAAAATATCTTCATGGAACATGATCTTTACTTAATATCCTAATGATTTTTGGCATAAAAGAAAAATCGATAATTTTGACCCATACAATGTTTTTTTGGCTATTGCTACAAATATACCCAAGCGACTTAAGACTGGTTTTGTTGTCCAGGGTCACATATTAAGATTAAAATATTTTAAAAGTTTAGATAATGTTTTATGTTTTTGAGATACGGTATAAGTTCTAATAAAATGAAAAAAGAAAAAAAAACTGAATTCCCTGAAAACTGTAAAAATAGCTAACATACTATTTTAGCAATTCAGTTTCTATTCTATAGCAATTCAGTTTGTTTAGGTATCCTTGATTTGACATAGCAACATTTGCTCTACCTGTCATGTGAGTTTTGGATGAAATTTTCCACTGTTTATCTGTTTGTCTGGCCAGTGGAAGACATTTTTATTTTTTGCAATTCAGTTTGGTGCAGAAATGACACACTTCACCTTTAAGTGTGAAGTAAATTAGTGGAGAATAGTTCCCACACTATCCAAACACATCCATCACACGCTCTCGTCTGTGATCTGTCTGATGGGAATACATGACCGTCTCCTTTAGACTAGCCGCAAAGGTCAGTCACAGCTCATGCATGGAGAATCAACATTATCCAGAGGCACTGTGGGATAGAGGAAGGTGTTAGGATAGTTGGTATGCAGCTTCGTCCAGATGTTCCTTCATGTTCTTCTCTCATTTGAATCCCAGTGTTCGGTTCTGCTCAGTTCTTCAGACACTGGCCACATCTGGGGTTTTAGACCTTTCAGACTTGATTTATATTCCAGGAGCACAAACATTATGTCCATGCTTTATATATTTATTCATATATATGTGCGTGTGTGTGTGTGTGTGTGTGCTTATTTGAAAACATGCAGGGTCCGTAATAGTTAATGCCATCAGGAAATGCCCTGATGGGAAGTAAATATGGTCAGCGTATTGAAGAATGAATGGTGTTGTGAAATATTATCTTACTAATAATTCCTGAGAAGGATGAATTCTTTGACAAGAATGTCAAATATTCTATTTTGGGTTTGCAAGATACTGGAACACTTCACACCTTTCTGTCACCCAAGCCCCGCCTATGCTTTTTGTGGTTAAATTTAGACTCCATAGGCAGATAGCATGCTCTTGGAAAGGAGTGGGTTTGCACTGGGCATGTCAGTACATGAGAGGTTGCCCCGCAGGTGTGGATGATGCACGTCAGCTGACAGCATGTCCAGCACATGTCCCGCCCCTTCTCTGCAGCCACAGTCAGTGTAATGTCAACAGCAGTACGCTAGATCACTGGCTTTCAGTGGATTCCTTTCCACCCTTCTTCTTTTAAGTTTGTTAAGCATGAATTTTGAATTAGGTATATTTTTCTTACCACACTGGTAAATACTGTAGTTTTCTTAATGCACGAAATCCACAAACCTCACAAATTTTAAACATTTTGTTTAAAAAAACATCTAATTTGCCAAATTATGCTACTTTTATGCTACTTTTGCATGTTTTTTGAAGCTTGGAACTTCATTTTCCAATCATTGTTATTGCACGGAAAAGAATAACAACATTCTTTCTCCTGTTATATTCTGTGAAAAAAAAGGTTAAAGTTTCCTTTCAAAGTCTTTGGAAGGAAAGAGGATGAGTAAATGACAGAATTTAAATTTTTTTAATGAATTATTCCTTATTCTATAGTTCTTAATTAAATTTTGTTGTTTGTACATTTATCTTCAGAATGTTTAGACATTTTTATTTGAAAAAGAAAAGAACAGAAATACAAAAAAAAAAATTTATAAAAAATTCGGTGGGCTTTTCTTTCCTTCTTTTTTCTTTCTTTTTTTTTTATCTGCATATATTCCTCTGTGTCCCTCCCTCATTACTGAAAGTAGCACTGTACTTTATGTTTGTATCCTGTTTTCTGTTCCTCATTTCCTTAAGTGATTTAAAATCCACATACTCCACCGTCTGGGAATATCATTCAGTGATTTGTCTTCATATTTGCTTAAAAAGGTGTAACTAGTCCATCATATAGAAGAATATAAATCAAAACATTAAGTTATGTAATCACAAGGTTTTTTTTTTCATCTTGTTACGTAATCTTATGACAATACTCTTGTCTGTGATTCATTGCGCATTGTTTAAAAAGCTAACAACACTGATGGCACTACTATTCAGTCACGTAGTTTTGGTTTTCGATCCAATGACTGTATTTGTGTGTACTTATGTGTGCGCACCTGACCATAGTTGACAGTGATACTCTCTGAGGTAATGCAAATATGAGAAACTGTGTTCTCAGAGTCTCCCAACGTCTCCAAGCATGTCAGACTTCCTGTAAAACTCACTCTTCGCTTGCTCTTGGTGTTGTTCTTAGCGTGTTCTCAGTTTTCAGAGACTGGCTTCTTGTTCCTGTGCATCTGTATTCTTGCATGCCGTATCAGAAACAAACTAGTTTTGTGAGATTATGACCGCCAATCACCCATGTAAAAACAGTGAGGTTATCTTGGTTTTTGAGCACTATGTTTGCTCAGAAGCATCATGCTAGTTGAAAGTGTTGAAGCACGTATCCCTTTAGATTATCAGCCAAAACGGATTTTAAATGCAAATCGTTTTAAAATGTTAATTTTTGTACTTACTATATGTTGCATGTCTGTTTTTGCCAAAAAAAAAATAAATAAAACGTTTTCTAATGGAATGCAAATATACCCTACAGTGAATAGAACACAAAAGAAGATACTTTCATAAATTTTGTCCAAACAATGTAAGTCATTTTGACCCATTGTTGTTTTGGACCCCATTCACTTTCATTGAATATGGACAAACACATTCTGTCTGTCTGTTCAAAATATCTTCTTTTGTGGTCTGCAGAAGAGAGTAAGTCTTCTACGTTTGGAACAACATGAGGATGAGTAAATTATGACATAATTATCATTTTTGGATGACCTGTAATCTCTTGAGTATTTGAGTAATTTAAACCATTTCCATGCCCAAACAAAAACTGTACCATAAGACCAACACGTCTTACACTACCAAAGATGTTTTTAAAACATCTTCAAAAAAAAAATGCTTTGAAGATCACTCCTATCCTTGAAGACCTCCTCACTCCAATGCGGAGTCTTGCAGGCCTGTGTTATGTGCAGTGGTGCTTCCTTCTTTGAACTACTACCGTGCTGTCTTCATGCAAGCTTCTCCCCTTGGCAGGATTCCCATGCATTTGATCTTAGGTATTCTGAAGGGAGTGTAGCGGCCTCCCGGCTCTGCTCAAACGTGTGTCATGGGGTTTCTTTGGACTAGAATAAGAAAAAAAAAAACAACAACTGTAAAGTCTGTCGTCTTCATCCACAAAGCACATGTAGGATGAGGCTGTCAACACACCAACATCTGTAATCCTTGCATGTGGATACTGCACGTTTATGAGTGTGCGTCCTAATCAGAATTTGGGGATTGATTTGGCCTTGCTGATCATGTGAGCAAATCTTGCTTTCTCATTAATCTCATTAATGCTTATTTGTTGTGGAAATTTGAGAGCCATTAGAGCTCCATTACCATATCACATTAGATCATAAACTGTTCCCAGCTCAGGCTGCAATTTAATCATAAACTTGAAGAACATCTGTTTATGCATCTACCCTGAGGAGATCTACAGTGATGGTTCTTGGCTGGATCAAACTTTCTGTGTGCAGCAAAGCAGGTTTAATTATATTGGTGAGTGCAGCAAGTAAGGCCTGTGGGGCTACGGCTGAGTGAGTGAGGAAATGGGCTGGTTTCTAGAATTATTCCTGTTTTTGACCTCAGTGTCTGTTGAAATCAGAAAAATCTTAGATGCAGCACTAAAAGGTCTTTTTAGAGTCAAAGTGATGTACAGGTTTGAGTATCCCAACAAACGTAATGTCATCTCACTTGTATTGTAATACATTTTGCAAGTACTGTACACAAAGGTCATTGTACATTCAAAAACATAACTGCATACAGTTGAACAACATTACATTAATTAAGAGTCGATGTTAATAGCATGTGTTAGTAACACACTCCAGGAACACCAGGAAGTTTCTTTCCTTCCTCGATTGAATGGCTCACTGGGATGAGAGGGTCAATTACTTAAAAGTCACAATCAGCAACAGCCAGTAGATGGCTGTATCCCATACGTCTCCACAGCTGCCCTTAATATCTTGGCGATGGCGCAACAACCTACGTCCTCTTATCACCCCGGATTCATCTACCTAACTGTGCTGTGTTTGAGAATGTGTGACAGAGCAATTTAATGCCTCAATTGGTATTCTGAACACAGGGAGACGATGAAAAATGGCCCACTGTTGTCATCGCTGCAGATATCAGAGCCGTATGCCAAGTATGAGGAAGAGAGGGTAACAGAAAAAATGAAACTTCGATGAAATGATTGTTAAATGTGAAAATAGATTTGGGGTTATGATTAGCAGTGTATGTCGACAAATATCAGTTGCTCAGTAACAGATCGATTTTCCCTCTGAGACACCAGTCTTAATGTGCAGACAAATTAATGAAATCTTAACGAAATTTTGCGAGCATAAAGGTCCATTGTCAATAGCGATCTGTTGGCCATCGTGGCAAATTCGAGTAGCCAACTTGAACCCGTTGAGAAATCTGTGAGATTGTGGGGATTCCAATAAAAAATGACTGAATTTTGCATACAAAAAGTTGATGAACCGTGGTAAATGTGACATCTTTTGTCAAGTGACATCTTTTGTTTATATGTATATTTATTTATATCTTTTGTTTATAAATAGAAAATAGAAAATAAAATAGAAAATAATTACATTATTGCCTCAGCTTTTGTATTGACATGTACCTGTTATTATGGAGTGAGTGATTGTGCGTGTGATTGATATGTCAGCCTGTATGTTATGTAATAGTTCTACTGTAAAATGACCCATCAAAGAAAATATGTAAAAGATTAGACAGTTCAGATTAAGAAGATAAAAATCTGTATTTTTACCTTGTTATCCAGTGAACACATCTAAAAATCTTTAACAGATAAATTAAAACAGATAAATGTATATATATAATAATATAAAATTGAGCAAAAGACTTGAATATGTCTTTAAGAATGTTTTTTTGGTTTATTTTATTTTATTTATTTTCTTGTTTTAAACAAAGTTTATGCTTAAAACAAAAGAAAATATTATGCCAACAGGGTAAGTAAAAAAATAAAATAAAGTTAATTCTATATTTATTTTCTGAAGCATGTTTAATCATCTAATGCAATTGTACTTGTCAGGTAGATTTATCTTGTGGAAATCAAGATGAGAATGCTGGGTTTTTGCAGTGTAGGGGGCGAATAAGCATAGTCAGGTTAGATTTTATGCAGACAGCTAGTCTGTAACCACATTTCTAAGATTGGGGGACTAAGCATAATAAATCAGCCATCGAAAAAACTCATATCTGTTGACCACAAGTCTGAATATGGGGAGTGACATTCCTTGTCAATGTCTGTACTGATTACAGCCCTGACATAAAGGTTTGGATTGTGTTTTTTATTACCTTCCTTTATGCAATGTTCATTTCATTGTGTTTTCAAGCATATTTTGTTGTGGGGATAAAAGAAATAGGTTTCCATGTCAATATATGTTTCTTACACAGGATTGTTTTTACCTAGGCTTTTGTTGACAGAATAATAGGCTCTGATTGGTTGTTCAGTGCAGGTACAGCTGGTCGAGAGCCAGAATTCCTGCAGCACTGAGTCACTGAGGGATGAAAGCTATCTTTTGCCCTCTCTCTCTCTCTCTCTCTCTCTCTCTCTCTCGCTCTACCCACATCTATACAGCACAAACACAACCTGCTCCACCCCTCGTTTCCCTCCGTCCCTCCCTGTCTCTCATTCACACACAAACACACACACACACACAGTGCTGTCAGAACACACGCGCGGGTGGGTTCACTGCATTTCCCCGGCAGCAGCTGTCAGCACAGGAGAACGAGAATGTGAACGCTGGATCTCCGTTGCCCTCCTCGCTTCTGCTCATGCTGAAAATTTAATGATGTGCTCCATTATTTAACCAGCCCGAGCTCTACTCTCCCAGGCTGTGCGCCGCTTCTCGCTTCAGTGTCATTAGCGCTACGCTGAGATAAAAATGGATATCTATTATGGGATTCACCTTCAGTTTACCTGCTTTTCCAGTACCACTGCCTATCATCACCAGTATAGCAGCACACAACAGGAAGTTGGACTTTTCTGATTTAGGACGGAATTATCACCTAATTTTAGAATCAGCTTTTTAAAATCTAGGTTGGAATACAGATGTTTTGTTTTTATTTTTCATTGTTGGATTTTCTTTTTACTTTAGGATTAATGCTTATTTCTTTTCCTTTTTCAATGTTTATTCCATTCAGACGAGAAGGAAGAAGTAGTCTTGGGCAGCCTTCCTCTTCTCAGCTTCAAGATTGGACCAGTCCAGGCATCAGACAACATCAACCGCAAGTTTGCCTTTAAGGTTGGTGATCTCCGTGTATTTTTGGTAACTGTTTCGAATGCTGTCAGGAACAAGGCATGGGCGGGGTGACAGGTAAACATGATATTTGGTGTCAGTGTAGGTCATATGGTCATAGGAAACCGCAAACTGTGTGTCTGAATTAATCATGATTCAATGACCACGTATCTGTTTTTAGTCAAAACAACTGAATCCATATTTACCCTGATTGAGCACCCACACATGCAGTGGACTTTGCATCTTTGCATGCGTTCCCGAGTGTGTTTGCACACCATGTGCCAGAAAGACAAACATAATGTCAGATTATATTTTCATCAGGATGCCAGGCAGCTGGGTTTGAGTACATAGACCTTTAGAGCAAGCATACAGTGGGTACGGAAAGTATTCAGACCCCCTTAAATTTTTCACTCTTTGTTATATTGCAGCCATTTGCTAAAATCATTTAAGTTAATTTTTTTTCCTCATTAATGTACACACAGCACCCCATATTGACAGAAAAACACAGAATTGTTGACATTTTTGCAAATTTATTAAAAAAGAAAAACTGAAAAATGCTCAGTATTTAGTAGAAGCACCCATTTGATCTAATAAACATTTAAGGGGGTCTGAATACTTTCCGTACCCACTGTATATGAGAGATCACAAGTATACTGTGATTTCTGAGTAGATATGCTTCTGGTTGCGCACTGAGAGTACGTTGTTGTGGTGAGTTATCATAATTTAGAAAATAAAGTTATGCTTCACCTGTTTGTGAGGCTGTATTAGATTAGACAGGGTGCATGCTGGGTAGCATCTGAGGATGTGTATTGAACTGTGTTTATAGTTAAAACACGACTGTAGGTGTGCTCGTTTCACGAGAAAGGGAGACCATTATGTGTTTGGTAACTGTGTTTATGTCTCTTTCCTCCGGCTCTGTGGGGCCCCTAAGGGCTGGGCTAGAGATGCTCAAGAATCTGATGTCATGTCTCTGCAGGTCTTGTTAGGTTTCTAGTAAAACTGCTTTTTTTTTTTATATATAGCACCTGGCTTTTAAACTGACCAATAGAAAAGACGTATGCACGACGAGCCACAGCTGAGGTGTTGGTGACCTGACTACTTTTTAAAAAATCAGGTGGAATAAGCTTTGCTTCTGTCAGAGCAGTGTAAATATGTAGTTATTTAGAATTTACTCATTTGAATATTTGGTTATATTTAGAATATTTAAGATAATTTTGAATATTCAGGTGTACTCATATACATTTTTGTTTAGTTTAATATTTAATATTTTATCTATGCTTTTTAATTACACTTATATTTTAAACATAATTTTGTGATTATTTGACTTATTTTATTAATATTATTCATATACACTACAGTTCAAAAGTTTAGGGTCGATATGATTTATTTAATGATTTTGAAAAGAAGTCTCTTGCACTCAGCAAGGCTGCATTTATTTGATCAAAAATACAGTAAAAACAGTGATATTGTGAAATAGTATTCAAATTTAAATAAGTTAAATAACTGGTTTATATTTTAAAATTATTATAACATTTTATTATTATAAATGTTAAAAACAGTTTGCTTAAAGGGGTGGTTGACTGGGTTTTTTCTAGGCTTGATTGTGTTTATGGGGTGCAGTCTAACATGTGTTCATGCTTCTTTTTTTAAAAAACGCATTATTTTTCACATAATTTACCTTTATGCCACACCGATCTGTCCCTTCTCTAACAAATGCCTCGATTATTTCCTGTTTTTATGAAGCCCCTCCCTCAGAAATACACGATGGGCTCTGATTGGTTAGCTAGCCCAGTGTGTTGTGATTGGCTAAACCGCCTCTAGCACG
>NW_015629561.1:73937-74347 GCF_001515625.1 Sinocyclocheilus rhinocerous
AGAACCTGTGCAAGCACTGCTCTTAATGGTATGTTTGTTTGTTGTTGTCCCATACTTTTAGATATGCTGTTGTTTGTAAATGCTACTGCTTCTGTTAGCTTTTAATATATGGTTTTATTCTGATTAAAGCTTTAATACAGCACAGCAACCGTACACACGTCCATGTATAACGCTTCTCATAGCTATGTGAAAATAAGTGTATAAATGGAACAGTTTGTTGGAGCTGATCTGAAGATCTGAATGAGAGAGAGAGAGAGAGAGAAAGAGAGAGATGCAGAGCAGGGCGACGCGAGGAACAGGATTGAGAACCGCTGCTTTAGAACATTGATTTTGAAACTTGTGAATCCATTAGAATCGTTAGAAGACAGAATCGCGATTCATATATGAACAGATTTTTACATGCACCTCTA
>NW_015629561.1:74451-76994 GCF_001515625.1 Sinocyclocheilus rhinocerous
TTTTTGTAGGCATTAAACTGCCAGAATTTTAAAAGACAATATCTCCGTTTGCATTGAACTTTCAGCGCTGCAACTTTGCAGATATTGTTTATGCTCAAACAGCAACATTACACACTAACTAACGTTAAAAAAGTGAAATCGCAATCAACCACCCCTTTAATATTTTATGCAAACCATGATCATTTTTTTCATGATACATTTTTTTTATTCATCACTGATGAATATAAAGTTTAAAAGAACAGCATTTATTCATTTATCACTTTTAATTAATTTAATGCATCCTTGCTAAATAAAAGTATTAATTTCTTCTACAAAATTGTACTAATCCCAAACTTTTGAATGATATAGTCTATATTTATAATATAATATTTGTATTTATTAAACAATATGTTATTTATTAAATATAAAGGCTTAAATATTATTTATTTAGATATATCATATACTTCTGCTTCTATTTGAATTAAATTACATTATCATAGACAACTCCTGTCTAATATTGTGTAGCATGTGGCATGCCCTTTGCACAGTATTGTTGTTGTCCATTAACTAATATTGATTTTTCAAGAAAGAGGTGGTTTATCATTTCAGTTATTTGACTTTAAGATCATATTTACTTTAAAGCATGTATATAGTTTTCAAAGTTCTCTTTTTGTATTTTTACTATGGTTTATACATCACACATTTACTTCTAATGTTCATCCCCTGTGGAAATGGCGGGTTTGGAGACTCAGCTTCACTAAAACCCATGTCTGCCTATCCACGTGCTTTTGAAAACATATCCAAAGCTGTTCAGTCTCCTACAAAAGAGGGACTATTTTATACTCCAGAGATATATTTGCAGAACAAAGCAAACTATCAGTCACAAGTATCCAGTAGCTTTTTGCATCTGCACCCTGAGGCAAAAGCTGTGCAGACCCTGTGTCTTTTCTAGACCCCTGTGGTGCGGTTTCGGTATGGAGCCACGTCAGCGCAGATCATAATAAAAATCATGCCACCATCATATGTCACACTGTATTTCTAAAAATGCCTTTGTGCATGTTTTGAACTTATAACCTACCTTGGTGTTAATAATTAACCAGGAAATAATGAGATGCGTTTGTTGTATGTATGAGGGAGAAAGGAAGGTGTATTTAGTCAGCCATTCTTCATTGAGCTCTGTGACAGAGAACGGTTACATGTATCATGTTGCCTTCACAAAAGAACCTGAAACACTGATGCAGTGCATCTTGCCCTGGGTCTTTTTATTCAGACTCGTCTCCTGGAAGTGTTGCCAAACCTTTTATGAATTCCTTCTCCAGTGTGCAAGGATCAAAAGTGGCGTTTGTCATCTGGGCGCGGAATATTCTTCGGTTTCACATTGTGGAGTCTAATACTTTCTGGCTCTGCATTGCTTTAGGCCTTATACCTGTGTGTGTGTGTGTGTGTGTGTGTGGATACTTAGATACACTTTGGGGACAAAACAAAATCTCCTTCTGGAAGGCTCTCTTTTAATTGTAAAATTGGAATTAAACCAGTTCACACCAAGAACTATAACTACAAATATATTAGTGTCCATACCATTGGACTATAATGTTCTGTTTATTATAAACACAATTCGTCTGTTGCTTTAAATGCTTGAGCTCTTTACAGTTGGACATACTGTCAGTGTTTTATCGTTCATTACTTCACCTCATCAATATTGTGCCTCTGTCATTATTAAAACAATTATTAAAAATTTATAATCGTCAGTGAAATTTAGTTAGTGTCCTCGTTGTGAACAACCTTTTAGTCTGCAGTAATTATAATTGGCTGTATATAAAAACAATAATGCTGTCAGTATAAAGTGTTAATTTGGTGCGGTTAATAATTTACAAAAATGTTATAAAACAATTAATGTGAAATTAACAATTTAAATATTCATGCTATCTGATCCATCCATAATTTCAGTAATTTATTCAGGTCAAGTATGGCCTAAATGAGAATTATATATATATTTTTTTTACATTTTTTTTTTTTTTAGGTTTTCCACTTTGGATTGACTTCTAAAACCGTTGTCTAATTAATTTGGTTTTGCACATTTTTGCAAATTTTTTAATATATGCAACTACAGGTGCATCTCAATAAATTAGAATGTCGTGGAAAAGTTCATTTATTTCAGTAATTCAACTCAAATTGTGAAACTTGTGTATTAAATAAATTCAATGCACACAGACTAAAGTAGTTTAAGTCTTTGGTTCTTTTAATTGTAGTGTTTCTTCTAGTGCAGTGTATCAGATAGACTACGTGCACAGAAAGTTATAACTCAGAATCACGTTTATTACAGAACACCAGCAGCTCCTGCTGCTAGCCCGCTCATGCATGGTACAGTCTCACTCGTCTGACCCAGTAACCCCCCCGCAGTCAACCCCAAGGGGAGTCAATATGCAATTACATCATAAATGCATATAACACTACACCACACCCAGGTAAGACGCCTCTGATGTTGTCGGTGGTTCAGGAGTGGCTTAACAAGAGGAATACGACAACTGTAGCCAAATTCCTTGACACGTCTGTGTGTGGTGGCT
>NW_015629561.1:78137-104675 GCF_001515625.1 Sinocyclocheilus rhinocerous
TTCTTCCATCTTCGCTCCCTTTCTAAAATCAAGTCATTTCTCTCAAAAAGCTCTCTAGAGGTTGCTATCCATGCCTTTATTACGTCTCGGCTGGATTACTGCAACGCCCTCTATTTCGGAATATCAAAGTCCCAAATCTCTCGGCTACAAGTAGTTCAAAATGCTGCAGCTAGATTCTTGAAGCGGTGTAAAAAGTTTGATCATGCCACTCCCCTCTTGCGATCATTGCATTGGCTGCCAGTTCACTATCGAATTGAGTTTAAAATATTGCTACTTGTCTATAAATCACTTAACAATCAAGCTCCGTCTTATTTGTCTGATTTACTCCACCCCTACTCCTCGAAGAGGGGACTAAGATCAGAGGGCAAATTTCTCCTTCAGACCCCTAGAACACGCTTAAAAACCAGAGGATCTAGAGCCTTTGAAGTGGCTGGCCCCACCCTTTGGAACAACTTACCAATTCACATCAGAATGGCTTCTACTTTATCTGAGTTCAAGTCATATCTTAAAACACATCTTTTCTCTCTGGCTTTTAACATGTAGTAATCTGCGCCTTTGAATTGTTTTAATCTGCTTTTGCTGTTGTATGGATTTTGAATTGTTTTTATTTGTTTTCTGATTTTCTCCTTGTTATATATTATTGTATGTTGTGCAGCACTTTGGTCGGCCTTGTTTCGTGCTTAAATGTGCTCTAGAAATAAAACTGAACTTGAACTTGAACTTGATATCCTTCATAAAATATTCAATCTTAGGTCACACTCTGGTCCTCATGGTCAAACTTTCTCAGTCATGTTTTGTAGTTATTTCACATCTGCTAGATTTCACAAGGTTTTATAGTGTTAATTTAGCCACCTTTTTTCTTCTGAAAATGCCCAGTTGCTCATGAGCTCAATGCTTTGAGGGTGCTGGACTTTTTATTAACTTGAAAAGGGGCTGTAACAAAAAAAGAGATCTGTCAGTGGGCCGTGAATTTTATAGGAATGTTTCTTCTTTCCATTTGTCACACCTCAAAGTGCCCAGTTCTTAACTCAACAGAAGTGGATACGGTGAGAATCGACCTGGCTTCAACTGTGGAGACAATTGAAAAAAAGAAAAGGTAAAAAGTTCCTAGACAAAAGCTGTGAAATCACTGAAATAAATATTTTGAATTAAAATTGCATTGTAAAATTGCACAGTACAGCAAGAGAAGGGGGCCATGTTTTTGACAAGACTATTTTTTACACGTCGTTAAAAAGGTCAAAATGGTGAAATAGCAATGTTTCACAGAAGACGAACAAGAAAATATGTCCAGAACACCACATGAGGCCTCAGACAGGGCATGCTTCAATGGGAAAGCTACATGTGTAGTGTTTTAGACCAGAGGTTTTTAGGTCCCTAGGGGGTTGCAAGAAATCAGTAGGGGGCCCACAGAAAATCTGAAAGGAAAAAAAGATTATACAATTTGTGTGTGTGTGTGTTGCCAATGTCAATATAAGATGTGCTTTTTAAGTGTGTTTAAGTGTTTAAAATAATATTATTTATTTATGTTCAGGTGCATCTCAATAAATTAGAATGTCGTGGAAAAGTTCATTTATTTCAGTAATTCAACTCAAATTGTGAAACTCGTGTATTAAATAAATTCAGTGCACACAGACTGAAGTAGTTTAAGTCTTTGGTTCTTTTAATTGTGATGATTTTGGCTCACATTTAACAAAAACCCACCAATTCACTATCTCAACAAATTAGAATACTTCATAAGACCAATAAAAAAAACATTTTTAGTGAATTGTTGGCCTTCTGGAAAGTATGTTCATTTACTGTACATGTACTCAATACTTGGTAGGGGCTCTTTTTGCTTTAATTACTGCCTCAATTCGGCGTGGCATGGAGGTGATTAGTTTGTGGCACTGCTGAGGTGGTATGGAAGCCCGGGTTTCTTTGACAGTGGCCTTCAGCTCATCTGCATTTTTTGGTCTCTTGTTTCTCATTTTCCTCTTGACAATACCTCATAGATTCTCTATGGGGTTCAGGTCTGGTGAGTTTGCTGGCCAGTCAAGCACACCAACACCATGGTGATTTAACCAACTTTTGGTGCTTTTGGCAGTGTGGGCAGGTGGGCAGGTGGAAGCATGAAGTGCTCCAAAATTTCTTGGTAAACGTGTGCAGTGACGTTGGTTTTCAAAAAACACAATGGACCAACACCAGCAGATGACATTGCACCCCAAATCATCACAGACTGTGGAAACTTAACACTGGACTTCAAGCAACTTGGGCTATGAGCTTCTCCACCCTTCCTCCAGACTCTAGGACCTTGGTTTCCAAATGAAATACAAAACTTGCTCTCATCTGAAAAGAGGACTTTGGACCACTGGGCAACAGTCCAGTTCTTCTTCTCCTTAGCCCAGTGTAGTGTTTCTTCTAGTGCAGTGTATCAGATAGACTACGTGCACAGAAAGTTATAACTCAGAATCACGTTTATTACAGAACACCAGCAGCTCCTGCTGCTAGCCCGCTCATGCATGGTACAGTCTCACTCGTCTGACCCAGTAACCCCCCCGCAGTCAACCCCAAGGGGAGTCAATATGCAATTATATCATAAATGCATATAACACTACACCACACCCAGGTAAGACGCCTCTGATGTTGTCTGTGGTTCAGGAGTGGCTTAACAAGAGGAATAGTGAGCCAAAATCATCACAATTAAAAGAACCAAAGACTTAAACTACTTCAGTCTGTGTGCATTGAATTTATTTAATACATGAGTTTCACAATTTGAGTTGAATTACTGAAATAAATGAACTTTTCCACGACATTCTAATTTATTGAGATGCACCTGTATTTTGTGATAAGGAAATCTACCAAAGTGAACTTGGTAACACACACACACAATATAAACTTTTACCTAGCTATCTAAAATATGTTGTGCTGTCAAACTATTAAAAACTGTAATTGTAAAAACGGTAGTTACAATTTTTAATTGTTGACAGACCAACTTATTTTAGATAGCTATGGGTAAACATTTATATGTGTGTTAAAGGGGTCATATGATGCGATTTCAATTTTTCCTTTCTCTTTGGAGTGTTACAAGCTCTTGGTGCATAAAGAAGATCTGTAAAGTTGCAAAGACTAAAGTCTCAAATCCAAAGAGATATTCTTTATGAAAGTTAAGAGTCAGCCACACCTACCTAAAACGGCTCGTTCTAACACGCCCCCACATACCTACGTCACTATCTGGGAAGATTTGCATAACGCCGCCCAAATGTTCACGCAAAGAAAGAAGGCGTAACTTTTATTCTCACTGTAGTATTGTTGCCGCCGCCGCCATGTCGTGAAGGCGCTGTGTGCTTCGTTGTGAAAGCGAAACTACTTTGTTTGGCCTTCCAAAAGAGGACGATATCGCTTCGTCATGCCTGGAGCTGATCCCTGCTGGTCGCTGAGGAAATACTTCAACTTTGCGCTGTGGATCGCCGGATCGGCTTTCACCGTGGACGAAGCGGAGTCCAGCCCGGGGTCGTCACATGTGGTTGCCACATGCATCATAATATGGTAAGGGACGTAACATTTCCATCACACGCTTGAGGAATTCGGCCAATCACAATGCACTGGATAGCAGGCCAAGCAAAGCACACCTCGCTTTTTTAGAACGATGAGCTTTGTAAAAATCGACGCATTTCAGAAAGGCGGGGCATAGAGGAGAAACAATAATGTACAGTATGTGGAAAATAATGTTTTTTGAACCTTAAACCGCATAAACACATTTCATTACACCAAATACACAAAATAATGTTCTTTATAGCAGCATCATATGACCCCTTTAAATGTTCTCTTTGGTTGTTTTTCTTTTACTCCTTCTCTCTTGTTCCTGTGTCCCAGTATAGAGCTGCTGCAATATTAATGAGTGCTGGTTGTGTAACTGCTGTGTGGTTGGAACACTTTCAGCCTAAGATTTGTCTTTTCTCTCAGGGATGATCGGCAGAAACATGAAAGATCAGGAGGTGAGTCTGCGACTCACGCCATCAGACTTACAGCTGAGAAATCCTTTCCTGAGAGAAAAGTCTTAAGCAGCTGAACCACTGGCAGAACCTGCATGTGGGATGCACAGATATGGCCAGACAGTTTTCATTGTAATAGATTTGTGATAGGCATATTTGTCTGTGGTAGGGTGGACCATTAAACAGGTTTTTGCAGCCAATCTGAAGGAGCTGTTAATGGCGATTTGGATCAAACCTCCCGTTCTCACCTGTCTCTGCAATCGCTGTTGTCTGTCCCAAGTTCACTTTGTTCTTCCCAGCAGCCCTGGGCTGGTTAACGTGCAGGTCTGAGTTGTCTTTCTTATCAGACATGTCTGTTTGCTCTGTATGAAGTACACATCAGAGTGTTCAGAACAGCCATCCAGAGAGAGAGAGAGAGAGTGTGTGTGTGTGTGTGTGTGTGTGCGCCTGCCTGTGTCTCTGTGTGTGTGTGTGTGTGTGTGCGTGTGTGTGCGCCTGCCTGTGTCTTTCTCTGTGTGTGTCTGTTTGTGAAGTACTGTGGGAGACGGAACACACACACACACACACACACAAGGAGCCGTCCAGCCCTGTATGACGCCTGGTCATTAAAGGTTGCTGCAATCATTCATTTTGCAGCTCTCCCCCATATTTTTGCCGTTGTTTGAGCTCGTGCTGTTAACTGCTTTGTCAACATGTTGGAGAGCATCAGATTACAGCTGTGGCTGTAACCTTCCTGCTATGTTGCATGTTAATTTTTTTGTGCATCTGTTTGCCTTCACCCAGCTGTGTTGCAGGTTGGACAGCTGGGATAGGAGATTTTTAATTTATATTATAATTATTATAATAATAATAATAATAATCAAAAACAAAATATATATTATTATATATACAGTATTTTTTTAATCATATGTGTAGACTTTCAAGTATTTCTCAATTTAATATAAGAAAGAAAGTCAGTCGAAGGGATGTGTATAAAATATTTAGATAAAAATTTATTTTAAATGTGTTGCTTTGTAAGTACTTCTAAATAAATTTATAGTAATAATAATAAAGATGATAAATGTAAAACTTAAATTATAAAAAAATGAATGTTTATGAAATATTTATATTATAAATATTTATAATAAATCATGCATGTAGCCTTTTAATTCAATTTGCATTCTTTTAATTATAATAATAGTATATATATATATATATATAGTGTATCACAGAGCAACACCCTTAGCAACATAAGCAATCAATAATATAGCATCAAAACTGTTTCATTTATTATGTATTTCGGCAGAATTAACTGTTTGATATTTGTTTAATGAAGTATGAGTGACCCCTGCTGGCGTTATGTTGCATCTTTCATCTTTAATTTTGAGACACCGCCCTTCCCCCTGTCTAATAAACGCTTCTCATGCGGAGATGTGTTGATGCGTGTGCGCGTCTGTGTGGACGCCTACAGTTTCCAAAGTGAGGAGGGAATATTACTGTATTTATTAGTTTTCTGTTTCAGGTATGATTCTGTATGTCCATCAGTTTACACTGTAAACGCTCGCAAACTCGCGCTGTGCCGCGAATCGTCTGTTTTAAAAGTAAAAGACGGAAAACAGACGTTTTCTCATGCTGAGAGATAAGCAGATGTATGTGTGTGAGAAAATATCATATATGGTGTAAAAAAAAAAGAATGACACAGCGGATGATAAGAGCTCCTATTCTCTGTTTTTATTTAACGTTAGTTCCATTAGATGAGGCATGTTCGGAACATTCTCTTGCCGTTTACTGTTGCTGTCAGGAACTATTTTTTAGCGGAAGGACAGCATTTAACGACTTGCTTCAAAAAAGTAACATTTCAATACATACATTTTTGGTTTTAATATTTTTTATTGTATGGTAACCGTTTTATAAAAGCAATAATATACTCGAGGCCGTGCTATATTGTGAATAAATTACGAAATTGCGGAACAACGCCCTTCAGCCGTGATTTATTCACGATACAGCACAGCCTCTCGTACCTTATTGCTTGCATAAAGTGTAAATATAGTTTTTGGTATTTTGACGGGTATCATGCTTTTCTTAAAGCTTTTTTATCTACACAACCACGTCTCACATCCCTGAACTACAGGATCAGCAAACATTTAGTAGCTCTGCATGACTGAGAGTATGCAACTACCTGTCAGAGGCTCAGAAATAGAAAGAGACCAACAGAATGACAGAGGCAGGGAGACAGGTCTGTCATTTCCATACCTGCTGAGGCTTGACTGTCTGCTTCCTCCTCCATCTGGCACTCCAAAAAGCAAGGCAGGGAATTGGGCATTGGTACCTGCTGTCCAGCGTAACGTCCCACCATGTCTCATGCTCAGATTGACTACTGTCTGATGCAATGAGTGTTGACAGGTGAACTGCTCATTCTCTGAGCTTTTCCTCCCAGATGGTTCTCAAGATGTGACAGTTTTGTTTGAAATTGAGGATTAGGGAAATAATACAGGTGGAATTCACTAATACCTTGCAATGAAATACCACATGCGTAACTTTGCCTTACAGTTATAAGAGACCACAACAAAATTGGTTTCTTTTGAGAAGAAAAAAAAACTTTGTATTCTCCCTAAACCTGGTTTTGTTTTGGATTTCAGAGGCCGTTGAGGGATTTACCGGAAGAAAATGGTAAAGAAATCCCATCTAAACTGTAGCAGTTTAAACTTTTTTCTTTTTTTTTTTTTTGTAAAAAGCCAAGTTGAATGGCTCAACCATGGGTCAGAGCAAAGATGGGAAAGTATGTCAGTGGATATTATGCTAAAAGGAAATAACCTACAATGACTTTCATTGTGACCTGTTGAAATTTATGATCAAACATGAACAATAAATTGGCCCTCTTGGACATTCGATTAAAGGGATAGTTCACCCAAAAATGAAAATTCTGTCATTAATTACTCACCCCCATGTCGTTCCAAACCCGTAAGACCTTCGTTCATCTTCGGAACACAAATTAAGATATTTGTGATGGATTCTGAGAGCTCTCTGACCCTCCCATAGACAGCACCCGTAAGACGTTCATCTTCGGAACACAAATTAAGATATTTGTGATGGATTCTGAGAGCTCTCTGACCCTCCCATAGACAGCAAGGATCCTTACATGATCAAGGTCCAGAGACGTAGCAAGGAGATCTGTAAAATAATCCATGTGACATCAGGGGTTCAACCGTAATTTTACGAAGCAACGAGAATACTTTTTGTGCACAAAAGAAAAATGGCATCCGCGTGGCGCAGCTGACACAGAACAGCATACGCTGTTTATGTTCAGTGGATAGTCTCCAAAATGGCGCCAGGGTGACGCGGAGGAGACGAATGGTTGAATAAAGTCGTTATTTTTTTTGCTTTTGCGCACAAAAAGTATTCTCCTAGCTTCGTAAAATTACGGTGTCACATCGATTATTTTACCTTGCTACATTTCTGGACCTTGATCGTGTAAGGACCCTTGCTGTCTGTGGGAGGGTCAGAGAGCTTGCATCAAAAATATCTTAATTTGTGTTCCGAAGATGAACGGAGGTCTTACGGGTTTGGAACAACATGAGGGTGAGTAATTAATGACAGAATTTTCATTTTTGGGTGAACTAACCCTTTAAGTCCACAGTGTAAACATGGTTCTTTTCCACCACTATGTAATAGATCTGTGTAGCTAATGTGTCCCGGGCCGCACCTCTGTGCCAGTGCCATAGGAGACGGAGAGCTCTTGGCACAGAGAGAGACAACAAAACACACTCCCATTACAATGAGACTATGTAGCTTGACCTTCCTTTATGTGCAATAAAAGGGTGAAATGATTGTCAGTCTTATCAAATCATCTGCTAGTCTGGTGTGTTACCATCACTTGCATTATCAAACGCACAAAAAAGAGGGCGTCATCATATGAGATCCTACACAGAGCGAGATTCTAATACATGCTTTCCGGTTTTCACAAGCGTAGGCTTATATCCCCAGTTACAATAAAAGTGATGTTGTGTTGGTTCTTGTCTATGATCTTACCAAGCATGTGGTATTCCTGAGGACGATATTGAGCTCTCACGTTCCTGAGAGAACTATGCATGTTATTACTCTTCACACACCAAGGATGACAGACATTTTCTATTAGGTCATAATTAAGGTTTAACTAAATATAGTCCTGCACTGACATACTATGTGACAGGAAGTCAGCTCTTCTTTCTGATTTGTAAAGAAGGAAAGAAGGCACCTCTGCTTGTTTGGATAGAAGGGTACCTGGTAGTTAAGAGGAAGTTTGTAAAGATAGATAAGTCTGGCATGTGATGCCACGCAAATGTCTCCTATAGACCACAGATATTTCTCTAGGATGCACTTGGACTATTTCAATCCACCTTTGAGGAAGTGATTTACAAGCATTGAAGCATCACTAAAACCTGTTTAGGTTGCTAAAACTGTAGGTTTATTTAAAGTAATAGTTCACCCAAATATGAAAATTCTGTTGTCATTTATTCTCCTTTATGTCATTCCTTATTTTATTTAATTTATTTATTTATTGACAAATTAGTTACAAGTAAATCATGCCACTTCAGCTTAACATGGTTCAGTTGTCATGCGTCTTCACAAAGCAATGTCAAATACCTTTTGCATACTTACAAATTGCCAGAAAACCTCTTCCTCCTACACTTTATTTCCTTAAATAAAGTTGTGCTGTAAGGTTGGACACACTATAAAGTTTGAAATGAAGACCAGCTATATTAAAGTTAAACAAACATTTAAAAGTGCCAGCTCAGAGTCATAGTAATAATCTGCACAAGAACAATGGCTTCTCTGTAAAATCAAATGCAAACAGTTAGCACAGAATTTGCCAAGCCCCTGCAATGAATCAATTGTGCAGGAGTGTTTGACGGTTTCCTCGGGGAGAGGTTCAATCAAAGCAAACAAGGCATTCTTTTGGCAGGTACAAAGGTAAACAAACGACTTGCAATAGCATGGCTAGATTTTTGTACCAGATTTCTGTACGTTTGTTGAGCCACCACTGCAGTGCAAACTTTGAGCAAACTTTTGTTTTGACAGTCTACTTCCTGTGACACAAATAACTTTCTCAATTTCAAGAGAAATTTAAGCATGCAAACAACATGCAGCCTGTTGAGTGAATAAACAGGAAATAAATGATTTGATTACTTTAGTCCAGGTTTGTTATTCTGATTAATTGAAGTTGTTTTGACGGATGAATGAATGGTAATGAAACTCTCAGGGTTTTTCTCCTTACCAGACATTTCACATATGAAAATTTTTATCTATACAGTACTATAACTTTTTGTATATGTAAAACAAATCCTGTTTATCAGGTTTTGTCTATTCAAAAATACAGTTTGTTCCTTAATGGTCTGTAGTGTCAGTTAGCTAACTGTCTTGTGGAGCAGTTAACTATGGATTGTATGAAACTGATTTTGGCACACCCTCAGATGACTTAGTGCAGGTCGTTTTATGTGAGACTAACTGAGAGTATTGGCACTGGTAGAGATGCTTAATTACAACATTTTATGGTCAGATTATTGTAGCTTCCAGTGATTGTCAGGTTTCATCAGTGATCACACACCCTCTTCATTCAGAACCTGCTGTGCGTTAAACTGTCATGTCTTTTTAATTATATATTATATATATAATATTTTGATATTATATTATATTATATTTATTGTCCCTCAATATCAACGGTTAATTTCAGACATTAGCCATAAATTAAGTCAAGAAAAAGATACATTTGCTTGTAGATTCTGAGGTTTGTCGAGTTCTTTTGAGATACTATGCTGTGACCGAATTTTTTTAGCTGTGTATTTGTTTACTTTGAACATTTTAAGTCAATATAATTCATTTGTCTTTTTGCTATATATTTTTCAAATTTTCAAAAAAAAATTCTGCTGTTTGCTACTTAACGGACTACAGAATGTATTGTCCACAATCAACTCTAAATCATTCTGTATTGCCCCCATGTGGTAAAGTTCTGAACTACAGTGTTTTGGATAAGCGTGCGCGTGTGTAAACTATTGTGTTACTTAAAGGTTTTACATTGTCAGGTGTCTATGTGCTTCATACAGCTAATGTTTTGTATTTGTAACAACACAACAAAGCCACATTTCTACTAACTGCCATTTCTTTCAGGATATTAATACACATTATGACCACTCCATTATGATAAACCTGACCACATCTAGCCCACATCTAACCTTCTCCTAAAGTTGACCTTTATATTTGATCTAGTCATCCTTATGTAGTCTTTTCTCCTCTGTTCCCAATACCCCCCATCTTTGCGGACCCCTGAGTGAGTTTCCTCCAATATGTGGTGTCACATTTAGTAGGTATTTCAGAGCACCTCTTTTTGCTCCTGTAACTGCATGAAAAGTGACAAGATCAGACTCACTTGCTTACGTTCCTAACATGAGCTGACAGTAATGATTATGTTGACAAAAGTAAATAAGTATCTTCAAACTTCTATATGTCATAGTCTAAAATGAATGCCAATCGTTTATATAAAATAATTAAACTGGACTAAATTACTTTTTGAAAGTCTTCAGTCACCTGTCAGCTAATGCTCAACGTTTAATCACTATAATTGTGAGTCTGATCTGCATGTGCAAGCCACACTTTTCTCCAATGTTGTGCTGCATATTAAATGTCTACAAATTTGGCCACATTTAGATTCATGACTTTACATGAAAAATTCGGTCATTGCATGACCGATTTTTGTTTGCATGCACTGCAACTTCAGTTCATCCAAAAATGAAAGTTAGCTGAAAATTTACTCAAGCTCAGGCCATCCAAGATGTAACTAGTTGTTTCTTAATTTAATCAAATTCTCTAAATCTCTTATCTGTTCCGATGAACTCATCTCCACCTTGGATGGCCTAAAGGTCGAGTAAATTTTCAGCAAATTTCCATTTTTGGTGAACTATTCATTTAAGCCAAATATTACTCCAAATAATAATTCTATATTTATGCTTATGTCTTTAAGCATGTCTTTTATCTGTAGGCTTTTATTTGCATGCTCATGTACATATGAACAATTGAATGTACTATTTTGCATGAGTTCTGTTGGATCTGTTTTGCATGCTCTGTTGTCCCTGTGGCATCAGGTTTACAGTTGTTTTCTTGCACACTGGGAGTGGCTAAATGACAGTACAGTAATATTCTCTTATTCTCTCTTTTTCTGTTGCAGGTGTGGTGCGAAACCAGCAAAGAGGAGGAGGAGGAGGAAGAGGAAAGTGAGGATTTAAAGGGCAGTATTGCGTTCTGTTTGCAGGTTGAGCACACAGGAATTCGTACATACTTCTTCAGTGCAGACAGCCAGAAGGAGCAGGAGGAGTGGATCCAAGCCATGAGTGAGGCTGCCAGGGTCCACATCCCGGCCACATCCAGGTACACACACGCATCTATAATATTTAAATTTTAATTCACTCAAAAATCAAAATTTTGTCATCATTTACTCACCCTCCTGTTGTTCCAATCCAAACCACATGATTCTCTTTCCTCTGAAAATAAATAAATAAATCCTGTATTATTATTATGGCCTTTTCAAAAGTGAAGAAATTGGGTTTGAAAAGTCACTAAAAAGGATTTGTGTAACATTGTAAGCAACAGGACGTACTAGTAACATGTGCAGTAGGAATCTTATTTTCTTAGGCAATGCTAATTTTAAATGTATTGCACAGTGAATATGGCATAAATAATATGACCACATAGTGACCAACTGGAAATAGCGCAGCATAGTTTGAAGTTGCTCGCTCATGTCATGTGCATCCATGTGTGTTTTCTGTGCGTATGCACTCAGGCACCATGTTTTCAGCGCTGTCAGAATAAAAGTCCTGTTTGCAACGCTTATCGGCCAAACACTAAAACTTATTGTCCAATTACAAGAACTAAAAAAAAAAAGCTAAATATCGGTTTTGATAGTATATTGGTCCACTATTACTAGAAATGTAGCACATGAGTCATAATGGCTACTTCCATGAAACTTTTCTGGTGCTTTTGTGAACCTCTATTCAGTACAAATAGTTTTTTTTATATAGAATTCAAATAGTAGTTCTTCAAGATTTCCACTTTTGTGTTTCACAGTAGAATGTAATATGGTTTTGGACAATGTCAGCATTTCGCAAACAGCCAAAGACACAGATGTGATGAAAATGTATGCAGAGCAACAGCTAAAAACAACAACTAAAATAGCACAGAAGGAGCACAAGAGCATGCCGTTAATGCTGCTACCCTGATACTCTGGAACATCCAGTCATGTGCACTCCTTATAACACAACATTTCACTGAACAGATCAAAGGCATCACTCTGTTTATGACAGTGTTTTACAGATGTTTTGTCTTTCTCTTTCCTGCTGTTCTGCAGAAATAGGTCTGAGCATGTCCCTACAGCAGAACAAAACGACATGGTAGCCAAACGTCTCGAGCCCAACTCTCATGCAGAGAACGGGCAGAGGCCAGATGTCCACGAGCCTGTCAAACACGAGTTTAACGGCGTAGAAACCAGAGACACCATGCCCAGCACCCCAGTGACCCCAGTTACCCCTAATATAGAGGGCAGGATGGGGGAGAAAGGAGGCCTGGCACCCCATCACCCCAACGGCTGGGGTAGCTATGGTCCTCCCAACGGTTCAAGATACCAGTCCCAAGAGAACGTGAGGGACATGCAGGAGCTGCATGAGGAGAATATTATGATGCGGAGGGGCTTTGTGCCTAGGACGGTGCCGGAGAGACTTGCCCAGAGGAAGAGCTCCATGACGCAGCTGCAGCAGTGGGTCAACCAGCGGCGGGCCATAGTGGCTCAAGACGACGGCTGCAGGTGAGGTCTAGAGTGCCTTCGTAACCTCATCATTTTTTTCTCAGCAGGGTTATTACAGTTTTTCTTTTTTTTTACATTTTTATTGTATTAATTTTTTATTTAATTTTATAGTTTAAGTTTAGTTTTAATATGTGTTAAACTAAACTAAATAAAACAGGTACAATTAGTAAACTGATTTACTTTAGTCATTTAATTTCTCTGCAGTCTATGATAATTACACCCCTTCTTAGTCCATCCAGGTACCACACAGTAAACCGTGCTATGTCAGCAGACTATTACGGTGTGTACAGCGGCCCTCCGTATGTGGATGACTATCCCCTCTACCCACCTGGTGTGCGACCTGAGAGCATCTGCTCCATGTCGGCTGCATACAACCGACCACCGCCTCGCTGGACCATGGAAGAGAGGAGGCGGTCATTGCGAGACGGACCCTTATATGGTCAACCTCGAGACCCTCAGTGGATGATGGGACCCAAGGGTCCTGCCTATTACCCACAGTTAGACTCAGCACAGAACTCTATGAGACGGCTTTCCATACAGCCACGCTCACGGTCGGTCCCTCGTTCGCCCTCCTCTTCATCAGGAGGACCCTATTCTCCACACAGCTTCGCCTCACCTGCCCGATCGCCCAGCGCCAGGTTTGATCGGGGACCAGGACGACTCAGAGAGGAGGGTATATATGCTGACCCCTCAGTCTACGGGCTCCGCAGGTCACTGAGCTCACCTAAGGTAAAGCACCTGTCAAGCAACTAAGTATCCATAACCAATTATCTTGTGACAATTACAAATTATTCTGGCTAAGAACTACCCACGTAAACTGCAAAATATATTATATGCTGACACTAAATTACCATAATTAATTCTTGTTTTAATATTATTTCCCTGGATATCGTCACTCCTGTATTAAATTATCAAAAGAAATTATATTATATTACCTAAGAACAAAAATATATTACAGAAGGACTTGCCTAACATTATTAAAAAATAAAATATCCTATTAATATAGCATATAATTGCATATATTCCAGCAGATCTAGCCTTTTTTGTGTCTTACTTTAAATTACCATAATTATTCTTGTTTTAGTATGATTTCCCTGGAGATCGTCGCTCTTACAGTCAAGGAATGTACCACTACAACTACCCAGCATCCCCTTTGGTCCATAGTAAAATGGTAAGTCAACACTTTTAAGCACTTGTGAATGTATTTAGCATGATACACACCATTTACAACCTTGTCAATTGAGAACCAGCAAGTCATGTGATCACGTGACTGATAATTTGTATGTGCAACAGATCAAGTGCACTAGCTTGGCTATTGAATGATTGATGAGGGCATGTAATTGTCTGTTCTTATGAGTATGAGCGTGCTGCACCACACTTTGCTGTGATTAGCAATGCCGTGATTAGCATGTGTCTGTCCTCACCTGTGTCTCAATCTCCGTCTCTCCATCCAATGTTTTTGCGTGCTGTATGCTGCTGCTGGGTTTGACACACTGGGCTTTGCTGCTGCCTCACTGCACACATCAGGAGGACATTTTAGATGTGCAGCTTCAGAGGAACCTGGAGTACCTAGATCAGCAGGTAGGAGGCTCGGTCCAACAACCACAACTGAGATTCAATGCTGACAGCACGTTAGCTCTGTTCCGAAACCTAGTGAGCTACTCAACTAAGCGACATTTCAAGCATGAAAAGAATATTAATTATTGTAACGTAGTTTGTAGATCGGGAAGAAGGAGGCGGGAACCGGCGAACATTAAAGATTTTAATAAAATAACCAAACACAAAATAGCGCGACAGCCCCTCGCGGACGACTGTCGCGCACAAACAAAACCAAAAACCAAAATAAACTCCAGGCCTGGTCCTCTCTCGTCTTTCACTGTCGTCCCTCCTCCTTTTTATCCTTCCGGAGCTCCTCCGTGAGACTCGAGACCGGTGAGTGGAAATAGGTCGAATGTCCATTTTTTGTCAAAATTAGGGTTTCATTCAATTATTATTCTATAACATCTTTGTAACACCGTTCGTAGGTCGGGAAGAAGGAGGCGGGAACCGGCGAACATTAAAGATTTTAATAATAAAATAACCAAACACAAAATAGCGCACAAACAAAACCAAAACACAAAATAAACTCCAGGCCTGGTCCTCTCTTGTCTTTCACTGTCGTCACTCCTCCTTTTATCCTTCCGGAGCTCCTCCGTAAGATTCGAGACCGGTGAGTGGCGCAGGTGTCGCGCATTAGCAATTACTACACCGGCCTCGCTCCGTTCCCACGGCTCTCGGCCCCGCCCCTCTCATCACAATTATGATTAAAACTTGAATATGTAGAACGTTTTAAATGAATGAATTTCCACTTTAGTTAGGATGCTTCTTTAGAAAGCATCTGCATGTGGACAGTAGACAGAGTCAGCTCACTAAGTTTTCAAACAGAGCTTTTGATTGTTGGCTTCACATTAAAGGACGATAAAGAACAAACTGACCAATGTTTGGTTGTCCACTTCAAGACATTAACAACCATGTCATAAATGTAGTCACAGTCCTCTCAAACATTTTTCTGAAGCACCACCTCCTGTTCTCACCGTCTTCTCTCCTATCTCCTCTCTGTGTCAGTTCTAACACTGATTTGAAAGTGTTTTCTAATTTTATAACAGTTGCATGTTAACAGCAGCGGCTGCTATATATGGCTTCTTCGTAATTGTCACATGGGGAAGTTGTCACGAGGGTTATATCTCAGGAACTGTAAGGTTCTGAGTCAAGAGTCACAAATATGTGTTTACTCTAGCAGTGTTATTTTTTTATGTTGGTTTTGAAAAATCTTGATAAAAAAACAGTTTTAAATGGTTTTTTTTTTTTGTCAGTTCTGGACATGATTATTTTTTATATCAGATTGAGGAAGTTTTACCCAACATTTTTATTGGGGCAAATTGTCACGTTTTATATTTTGTAAATTATACATTTTCAATAATTCTTTTAATTAGTCTCTTTTGCAGTTTTGCTGTTTTATGAATTGTTTATTGTTTCATTTTTTTTTTACTGATTATATTTTGTTGATATGCCTGTTATAATTTTTATTTTTAAGTCCTGTTTATACGAACTTCCTTTACATCAAAGAACCTGAGAAAAGTGAATCACAGCTTAACACAAAACTATGAAGCAGAACAATTGTTTTAAACATCGATCGTTAGAAATGCTTCATTATTAAAATCATTTCTGATGGATCATGTGCCTGAAGACTGGAGTAATGGCTGAAAATCCAGAAAAAAAATTCAGAAAATCCGCAGGAAAATATACATTTTAAAATATATTAAAATATGTAAAAAATTATTTTAAATTTTAATAATATTTCACAATAGTATTGTTTTTACTGTATTTTTCATCAAATAATTGCCACCTTGGTGAGTATAAGAGACTTCTTTCAGAAACATTAAAAAAATATATTACTGCACCAAACTTTATAATGGTAGTGTAGTGTAATGACTTTCAAAAATAAACCTACCATAAGAAATATTCACTAGAGTTAAAAAAGTCTGACAACTTGCCCCAGTCTCTCCTATGTCCTCTATCTGCTGTGGACATTGTAAGTATACTGTAAGCTAGGTTCCATCAAATTCGGCCATATTCAAGGTCAGGCATATAGCCAGGTGAATGATAATGTGTTCTGCCCTAGATGACAGATGGTGATCACCTAATCGGCATGGTAACCAGAATGGTTGAGCGTTCCTCTCCTCAAGCAAAACTATTCTCACAAGTAAGAGAGTCGAGACTCCTCTAGAGAGGCAGGCTGCTGTTCTACCTGCTATTCCTGCACTACTGAAGCTCAGTTCAGCCTCTTTCTGCCAAAGTTAGGCTCAAATGAGGCTGTTCTGGGGTTGAGGCGGAGCCTGCCTCTCTCTGTGCATCCTGGTCGATGTGGCATGTTGGCTGTTTTGATAGTGCTTTAGGTTTAAGTGAACAGAGGTTTAGTTTTAGAGCCTTAACCTTTAAGTTCAGCTTAAAGAGAGCCACAATCTTCAGTGTCTCTTTGGTTTTAAGATTTTTTGCTTTACTTTATATCTGAATCCCACCATTTCCAGTGCTTGTTTGCCTAAAATCACATCCTCCATTGTGTGGTCATTGTGTATTGTGTCGTCTTGCTTTTGTCCTTTGTGTACAGTATTTGTCTTATCCACTCATACCATCAAGCAAGAAAGCCATTTTCAGTGGATAGCCTTCACACGGTGGGGCTTATCATTGACACAGCATTTGGGATGGTTTTTGTTGCTGAATAATGCAAACAGCACATTGCAGTGGCTATTTATTTTAAAAGTTTTGGTATTTATTTATTCATAAATTAATAACAATGGTATTTGGATTTTTTTATTAGTATTATTTTATTTATTGTTCATTATATTATTATTTTAAATCTTATTTACTCCAAAATCAAATTTTGAAAAAGAAAAAGAAAAAGATTTTCTTCTAAGATTTCCATTTTATTTATTCTCTCTGGTTATAGGTGCCTCCATTCCATGATGTGTACGGTGACCTACATCCCACACTGAAGCTTAATGAGATTGAGACCAGTGTAAGTCACTTTGTCTGATCAAAGAAAGACATGCATAAATGTACAACTTTGCAAATCATTGTCATTCACATAACAGAGCCATGAACTCATTCATTTTGTCTGTGTACAGAAACTACTGGGCCGCTTGTGTGAGCAGAATCGACTTGTGAAAGAGCAGGAGGCTGTAGTTCATCGTTTGCGAATGGAAAAGGTACAGCTTTTAGGAGTTCTCTAAAAAAAATGGTTATGAAATACTATTATAATATATTTAATATAATATTTAAACAAATATTACAGCATTAATTTAATATTTAATATTACATTATCAATATAAACCACCTAATTATGCCTAAAACTACTGTCCTTACTCACTTGACTGTTTTCTGCAATTTCCAGGACAGCCTAGAGGGGGTGCTGGTGGCCACGCATCAGGAGATGGAGCTGTACAGGAACCAGCCGCTGGCCATGGAGAAACTTCAGCTGAAGAAGGAGAGTCTACAAAACAAGCTGATTAACATCAGAGGAGAGCTGTCTCAGGCCTCCAGTGTAGGAAACCAGACAATTTTACACTTTTATGAACACACATTACCACATAACCGAAGCTAATGTTTTTGATTAAATAAATGTTGCTGTTTCTTTTGTTACTTGTACTTCACAGGCCCTGGCCACCACCCGTATGGAGTTTGAGGTACTAGAGGATGAAGTAAACAGCATCCACGGGGACCTGTGGGAGCAGCTGAATTCTGGAGGGCAGGTACGTTGGATACTGGCTCCACATTTGTCATCATCATCATTAGTTACCAGGAAACCTAGAACTCCTTCACTACAAGCCCTTAATGACTTCTGCCACCTTTCCATTTAGGCAAATCATTTATTTATGAGCACATGCAATTATCATGCGAATGGCCTCCACTGCATTCAGCACCGTCATGATCATTTTTACATGATTGATTTACCTTTATCCACTGTTAGTGGTGTGATGAGGGCATTATTGTTGTAAATTAAGGTGACCTTGATGATACAGAATTCATTTGAATATTCAATTAAGATCCATAGTAATTATCTGTTTAATGCAACAGAACTGGTCAAAATCCTTTGAAATGGAAATGAATAATGCAATCAGTTATTGAATGGCATGTGATTCTCTCATTAATTATGAATAAGAATTGAATATGCATTATTGTAATGATGACAGTGCTTCAATAATGCATGTGTCTCTCTGTTTCAATGAATCACTTGTCTAACCGAATCTCCTCTCCTCCCAGAGTGAGCTGGTACACAGGCACATTCAGAAGGAGTTCTGGAGGGTTCAGGATGTTTTGGAGGGGCTGCACAAGAACAACCCATCTCGTGGCACGGATACGGCCAAGCACAGAGGTCAGATGATCTCCATACTGCGCGGCATCACACATAATCTATGCAAGTTCGTTTTGGCACTCAGCACAATGGTGCTGCAGAGCAGAAGAATGACTTATTTCTGACCAGTTTCTGGCTATTTATTATAGTCAGCATGAAATGAAAATTCACCTTATTTATTTTTTACATAATTTAATTTGTAAAATTGGTTCGTAATTTTTAATCAAAATGTCATAACTGGTTCATCTGGTGAAACGACAGACTTGTTTTATGACATATGCTTCTATTAAATGACTTTTTAATTCATTTGGTCTACATAAACCCTGTCCCTTACTTACAGTCAACTGCAAGCTCACATTCAGATTCGCTGTACATCACAAAACAGAAGAAAAGATCTGTCGCTACTTCTGTTCTATATTTTCTGTATAGAGCTGCAGTTTTCTTATGTAACATGAATGTTGTGAGAACGTTGTGTGCCTGCTGTTGCAGTTATGCTGCTGCTGCAACGCTTTCATGCAGTGCGTACGATGTGAAACAGGCTTAGTAATTGGGAAACAGACAGCAATGACATTTGTTTTATGATTTGATTATTTTTTATTGGAATGCAACTGCAGCAAAGCAGAGCATATTACAGGGAAGAATATTAGGTTACTTTTGACGTCGTGACATTGGTCCTTAACTCTATTATCTGTCTCTGTCTCCTGTAGCCAGTGGAGCATCCGGCTCCTTCAGCACAAACAGTCCTGCAAGTCCCTTGAGTTCAGTGAGTCTGACGAGTCCTCTCAGCCCCTTCTCTCCTGTCCCTGGCTCTCAGGCCTCTCCCACCAAACAGCTGGCCACAGAGGTATTTCACACAGCATTATTCTTCAATGAAAGACTGTCTTATTCATTACAGTGTACAGAATACAATGCAGTAGCATATACTGTATGCTGTAGTACCAGATCATTTCACTTAAATGAAGAAGGGAATATCAAATTGTTCTGCTTCTCGTAACTAAATCAAGTCTGATCATAGGACTCGCTATTTTTGTTTATCCCAGACAGCCTGAATTGTTCCTGACTCACAATAAATGATATTTGCTGTATTATGCTCATTTAAAGAAACCTCTAACCATAGTCTACTGCCATGAAGTTGTGGTGATAATTTTAAAAAGCTTTTACTTTGAAAAGATACCATAATAAAGCAACAGTTGTGTTATAGTAGTAACTATCCCATTAATTTTCTCCATAGGGAATACATTTTGAACAATAACTTTAACGACAGACCTACTGTGAGCTACGAGGATGTTAATTGGTGGTATATGCTTTTGTTAAAGTCATCAGCCTGCATTAATTCAATTTATTTTTTAAATAATCATGTTTAACGGTGTAATTCCTGGTGAAATACTATATTGCACATGATTCTGCAGAGAAATTGTCACCAATTAGGGAATTGCAACAAATAAATTGCAGCAAAAGAACTTTCAAGCACCCACACACTCCCATGAATCACTGCAAATTATATAATAATGGGAATCAGTCTCCCTACACTCTCAAGCTATTTAAATATTTATATGAATAATTTGTATATTTTGCAATAAATGTAAAATATGTTTTTCTATATACATAATTAGAATCTTTAAATCAGTTTTACATATTTTTATCATTTTCAGTTTGATTATATCCTTCACAATGCTTCATGGGACTTTAGTTCTTTCCCTCATTAAAGCTGTTAAGTAGACAGTCTTGTACCTTTGTCTTTTTGTCTGATTTTCAAATACTTTTTCCCTTCAAATCAAAGTTTGTGATCTTTTGATTCACTTCGTATTTGGTTGGTTGGGTGGCTTATAAATCCTGAACAAAGACTTTTTAAAATCCCTATGGGCAAAATGAATTAGAAAAATCATGGTCACTGAAAAAGTAGATGGGCACTGTTGCACTATATTGGCTTTTTATCTTAAGAGAAAGCAGAGTGATTTTAATCAGGAGTTGAATTATTCTAACTGGAATGATGATTAAATGACCTGAAATGGGATTCAAAGATTATTTCTGTGTCTAATACCTGTTTTCTGGTTATATGATTCTGTTTTATGTTGTTACTTAGCTATAGTCACTCTTAAACACTTGGTTGTGCGTGTTTGCTAGTATTCATAGGTGACCCACTCCCACAGTGATACGCTACCAAAATATGCCCAGAGTTTTACGCCATTCTGGCACATGCAGTTTATTCAGAAGAATCAGCCCCTGACTGAACTGCACATTTTCAGACTTCAAATTTTACGTCACAATAGAAAGTTAAAGCAGATGGCCTAAGCCTTTTAACCCAGCTCACAGTTGCCTTTGCTAGCAGAGATTTGCCAAAATCACAAAGTACATGTGTGGGTCATGTGCAGGTCAGTGTTTATTAGTGTTGTGGTGAGGGATCCATGCCTCTATGCCTCCCATGATTCTCTCCGCCCTCCACCTGGCTTAGTTGCTCCTGATGCACAGCTCACTCTCCACCTCTCCAACTCTCCATCCCTTCTCTTTTCTCCTCCTCCCTGCCTTTCTTTCTTTCCCTTCTGCTTAATTTCTGTTCTATCCATATCTTTTACTTTCTCTTCCCAACTTCCTGTTTTTTTCCTTTTCCCTTGCCTTCCTTCCATAGGAGGTTGGTCCTCCGCGACCTCCACTTCCTAAATCTTACCAGCCCCTGGAGACCTCCCAGTCCTTTCCCCCCTCTGTCACTCCCCTGCCCTTAGACAGCAATGCCTGGCTGCGCAGCATGGGCCCCCATTCAGGCATCCACCAGGAAGGCTACAAGGATGACGAAGATTTCCGCAGCAGAAAGGTACCTAAGAGAGGCGGCCGCACTGTGAGAATGAGGACTGTGTCCATTTTCGCACCATGATCATCACTACAATGTCAACAACATCTTCCTTTCCTCTACACCAATTAACTTCATTATTTCCCTTTCTTTCCATTTCACTATCTTTCACTTCATATAATCTCTGTTTGCTTTTACATATATACAATTTTGTCATGTATTACTTTATCTCAAACCAAACGCCATGATAATATAACATCTGATGTAAGATATAGCAAATATTGGAATAAATAAATCGGAGTAGCTTGTCTTCCAACAGCTCCCATTTTTCCCTCCGTTTGTGTGTGGTAGACAGATCAAGCTCCTTCATATACACACTACTGTAGTTGCCCCATTTCTATCCTTAGGACCTGTTTTATTTGTGCTTGCTTGTTTCTTTGCTAGTGTTGCGTTTATTCAAGCTGGTGATAGCGCTGTGATGTATAAAAATGCTTTCATGGCTTTTACTTATAGCCGTATTTGCCTCAACAACCTCATGCATTTACAGGCTGCTATGCATCACGCTGTTGAACAACCTGTAGAAGCCCCCACTGTGCCCCATGCCAACTGTTTTTTTTTTTCTGTATGCTAATATAACATGATGAATTGCTAAAATGAATTCGTGTTTGTGTTTTTGTTTTTTGAAAAAATGGCTTCCTTGAAAAATGTAGGTATAGGATTGCTAAAGGTGTTTTTTTTTTTATCATAATATGAAACCAGTCTGAAAGGAATCCGATTAAGAATCTGATAAGAATCAAATAAGATGTATTTTAATCCTGTCAGGATGGGATGGCTGGTTTCAATTATGACAGAAATTCCATTAGCAATACTGTATGTTCTTTAGGATATTTTTACTAGGGTTTACAATTGCTATGTTTTGTTCCAGCACAACTACAACTCACAGGGAGAAAAGATCAGTGACTTTGATACAGAGCAATCCAACCAGAATAAAGGTAGGAAGAAAAAAGGGCTGACATTTTTCTTGCTATTTCCTGAGCATATGAAGTTAATTATATTTAATTATAGGATAAATTATATTTAAATCATGGTTACAGTAAGAAACAAGTGAAAAACTGTAATCAAAAGAGAGACTAGAAACCAACACGATTTTATTGCCTCACAATGGCGCCTGTCTAAAAAATGTAGTTTATAATTGACTTTTTCTTTGCAGTCGGAATTGTTCCACCCAGGACCAAGTCGCCATCAGAAAACAAGAACAATTCTGATGGCGTCCAACGGAGAAATGGGAAGGTGTCCAATGGTCACATTTCCAGAGTAAGTTAAATCTGTGCTAGTAAACTGTTTTATGAGAAAATATGAAGAACTATAAAATATAGCCAGTACCATTAGTTTAATCAGCATAAGTTACAGATCCAAATTATGGGTTCTGATTCAGTATGTATAGGACTAGGTGGCATTATAGGTAATCTTTTATAAATGTGTTGTGTAATGGTGTTGGATGTGTGTCCCAGGAGAGGCCAAAGAGTGCAGTGTTCCCCGCAGAGGCAAAGTCTAAAATGACTGTGGAGGAACAGAACGAGAGGATACGAAGAAACCAGAGCAACTCCGTCAGAGACAAAAGGCGCAGCCTCAACCTCGCCAGCAACCAGAACATTGATGGCTTAAAATCTTCTGCTAACTACAGAGTGGTTATTGTCATATTCTTAAGCATTTTTTTTTCTCTGTACTGAAGGTGTAACACATTAATGCAGGTTTAGCTGGTTATCAGTGCACTTTATTACCAATAGCTCAAAACCTTTTTTCATGCACTGGTCGATTTTGATAATGCATCATTTGCTCATTTAAACAAACTTTCAGAAAACTTGTAATACAAAATAATAGTCTTAATGTACTGTAATTAATCAACTGGTTAAATCTGGTGATATCTATCAGTTATCTTTTTTACCCTATTTACCTCTAGTGTCTTGCCTCAATTCATACCCTCACCGTTTATAAGGGTCAGTTGTGATCGTTTAGGCACTTCACAGAAAAAAAAAAGCAGTCCAGTAAAATTATCTGCACTTGAAATTTATTAAAATTATTGCAAAATATATTATTGATATATTCTAAATATAATTATATTGGGTGCCATAAAGTATATGCTTAAAACAAGAAAAAATGGTGTGAGGCAAATAAAATATATTCTATGAAACCATTTTGCAGTTTATGTCACGCTAAGCAATGAGCCAGTTGTTTCTTCCTGATATCCAGGTGCGGAGGAGAGTAACGGCTGATGAGGTGGATATTAAGGATCTTGAGGCGGCTGTGAGGGGAGAAGGTATGGAGTCACCCAGGGAAGAAATTGCTCGTCTGCGACGACAGGTGGAACCTGAACACTATGACCTGGATCTCAACAAAGAGGTTAGAAATCACATAGCAGCACTGCACATTGCACCATGAACATTGTCCAGTTTTTTAATAACGGTTGATGTGAAGGATAGGCAAGGACATTTGTGTCATTGTTTCTCTAGTTGTCCATGCCGGACAAAGTCCTGATCCCTGAGCGATACTTGGACATTGAGCCCAGTACACCACTCAGCCCAGAAGAGCTGCGGGAAAAACAGAAGAAAGTTGAAAGAATCAAGACACTGATTGCCAAATCTAAGTATGATGCACATCATGTCCTCATCCACTGCACACTGAGTAACCTTATTTTTTTTTATTGAATATTAATATCCTATCTGTCTTTCTCCAGCCTGCAAAATGTGGTGCCGGTGTTGGACGGGCCAGTGGAGGGACCCAGTAACCCAGAGCTGCAGCTTCATGAGCAGGAGAAACGCATCGAGATTTCCTGCGCTCTGGCTGCTGAGGCCTCCCGCCGTAGCCGGCTGCTCTCCGGTGAGGAAGCCTGCCGCCCTGAGGAGCCTGGGCGAGCTGTGACACCAACTGTCTGACCACTGTCTCACCCTCATGCCCTTTCAATGTCACATGCTCCTCGATGTCCTCAAAGTACACTTCACCACACTTCAGTGCTGAGGTTGCACTTTAATTATAGTTATTGTTTGACTTAGTTGAACTATTAGATTTGCTATTTTGCAGAAGAAATTGATATTTGAATTGATATTTAATTGATCTGTTTCAAAATTCACAACACATTTATGAAGCTTTTAGATACCATCTAGATGTGTGACCTCGGTACTGAAGCACACTGTCTAGTTCCATCTAGATTCACTGGGGAACTGCTCTAGAGTGATAGATTTTCTCAAATTAACGACTATGAATATATAAAGGTTTGTTATTGTCAATTGTAAATTTTAAACTTCAGAACACATATGAATTGACAAAGGCAGAGAGGACAAACATCAGTAATAAATAGAGAGAATTTTAAAAATACAATATATATTTTTTTATTCATCATGCCTTTGATCTCAGTTTCTAGATGAAGATTTATGGACAACCAAAATGCAAAATAAAATTTAAAATCATGCATTGGACTTTCCTTCATAGTTTTCTTTCATTTCATTCCATATTTTTTGTAGTCAAAAATTCAATTAGCATGGATTAATTTTGCCTTCTGGCTTGTGGCTCTGTAGAGAGGACAGTATATATCCACCTCTCTGTCCCACAATTCCTATTTCATTTGCTTCATGGCATATGTTTTCTTTTGACATTTTTTCCCCCCATAATTTCACTGCATTGCAGCCCAGTGCGTCCCCAGTCCCCCTGCCTCCCCAACCAGCCTGGTCCCTCCCCCTTCAGCTGACTACTCTGACTCCTCCCACATCATGAAGGTGTGAAGGTGAGTCCCACCCACTGCACAACAATCCCCGCCCCTTCCTTTCACTTCCCAGTTCCTCACACAAACTCTCTTCCTGGTCCTGCTCATTATTGCCCTTGCTTTCTTTTACTTTCAGTAGAGCTAGAAATATAACAACGCTGAATATTGATGCATTTACACCACCCTGTTTTGGTAGAAAAATATTCTGGTATGGAAAAAATTGAATTTAAGAAAAATTCTTAATCTTGGTTAACTGCACATTTATTACAGGACTTGTGGCTATTTCACAAACAGCTCCTACAAATGTGTTGACTGGCTTTCATTCTGTATTATCAGCATAATTTCCAGTGATCAAGTCTACACAGTGTTAACAGACTAACTGTAAACTTAACAGCTGCAATCAGCTCATGACTAAATAATAGTCAGCCATGATCAAAACCATGTGACAAGAATTTTAAAAAGGTGATGTTGGTGTTTGAACGTTTTGGACTATGTTAATCATATCACAGTGAACTTTCATGAACTCTAAATTTCTCTTGTGGTCCATTAACAGTTTATTAAAGAATATTTTCACACGGAAACCAGATGCAGCTATTTTGGCAACTGTTGTACAATTGGTTCACCTTATTAACTGTTGGGTCAGAAACACTTGACACAAGTATGCGAATGCAGAGGCGAATGTTTAACCATTCGCATTGCAAAAGAACAACCATATTGAATGTATTCTATTTGCGTTTCGCTGTTGGTAGCAAACCTCAGAGTTCAAAAGACTCTTAAGACGTAGGTAATAAAGTGTGCCATTAAGCCAGATATTATTATTCAGGTAGCTATTTTTATAAACATGTTAACTTTAACTATGTAGGCCCTGTCACACATGGTGTGTTTAATGTACAGTGGGTATAGAAAAGAATCACCCCCTTTAAAATAATCACATTTTGTTGATTCGCAGCATGAAATGAAGACAAGCAGTTTTTGTTTTATCCAGCTGTATTTATTCAGTGCAACTTACAACATCCAAGTCAAAGATATAACACCAACATGTCAGAGAAAAAAATAAAAAATAAATAAAAACAGAATCACTGAGTTGGCTCAGTTTTGCTGTGTGCTCTGGGTCATTGTCTTGTTCGAAGGTAAACCTTCTTCCCATTGACAACTTTCTAGCAGAGGGCAGCAGATTTTCCTCAAGAATTTGACAGTATTTTGCCCCATCCATTTTTCCTTCTATCCTGACAAGTGCTCCAGTTCCTGCTGCAGAGAAACACCCCCATAACAGGATATTACCACCTCCATGCTTTACTGTAGGAATGCTGTTATTTGGATGGTGAGCTG
>NW_015629561.1:105111-109666 GCF_001515625.1 Sinocyclocheilus rhinocerous
TTTTTTTCTTGCAACCCTCCCATACAAGCCACATTTGAGCAGAATTTGTGACCTTGTTGTCACATGCACACAATGACCACTCTTTGTCATAAATTCCTGCAACTGCTTCAGAGTTGCTGTAGGCCTCTTGGTCGCCTCTCTGACCAGTTTCCTCCTGACTCTTTCATCCAGTTTGGAGCGACGTCCTGATCAAAGGAGAGTCTGTGTTGTACCAAATACCTTCCACTTCTTAATAATAGACTTCACTGTGCTTTTAGGCATTGATAAAGCCTTTGAATTTTTTTTGTATCCATCTCCTGACTTGTGCCTGTCCACAGCTTTATCCCGGAGATCTTTGACAGTGTTTTGCCAGCAATAGCTGATTGTTTGCTTCAGTTGCACTACCAAGTACTGAAATGCTCCAGGGAAGCTGTTTTAATGCTGAGCTGATCAAAATTACCACAGCTGATCACAGTTGAAAGTCAAATTTGTGTGCCATTGAAGTGATTAGCTACACCTGATTGAGTTTGTAAGTCATTTTTAGGAGGGGGGTGATCCTTTCTCCAACTCAGTGATTCTGTTTTTTTTTTCTGACATGTTGGTGTTGTGTCTTTCACTTGGATGTTATAAGTTGCACTGAGTAAATACAGCTGGATGAAACAAAAACTGTGTCCGTCTTCATTTCAGGCTGCAGAACAACATTTTAAAGATTATTTTAAAGGGGGTGATGCTTTTCTACAGTATACCCACTGTTACTCTGTAGTTCTCATCCAAGGGTCAGGGGCCCACTAAGGGGCTTCAGCAAACTTTCAAGGAAGCTTTAAGATGGCTTCAAACAAAACTACTAAAAATCAGGATATTTATTATTTTAATTCACTCCCTAATTAATTAAATCTTATAACTCCATGGGTATTTTTCTAATAAATATACATTTTTCTAGTTATTCCAAGCTCTGAAATATTTAAGTGGGTAGAAATTGTAAATGCTTTGCATTCTCAATGATCTCTTTTTCCAAACCCACACTGATCGGACTTCCCGGTACACTACTACCCAGAAGTCTGTGTGGCCAAGTGTAGAACATATGGCTGAGAGTGCCATCTGGGACAGAGTCACTCTTTTCAAATTGTTGCTTTCCATAACATAAGAATTGTCAATATAAGAAGAGAATTTACACTCATGTCCACTAAAGCATCCCCTGGTGGCAGCACGTTGCATTATCAATTGCGGTCTGATACATCATGCATTTTTCACCCAAAAATGAGAACGGTGTCATCATTTGCTAACCCCCTTCACATCCTGTATGACTTTCTTCTGTGGAACACAAAATTATCAGTACAATGAATATCAGTGGGGTTCAACATTGTTTCAGACTCCTTCATTGACTTCGTATAGACAAAATGAGTTGAATCATTCTTCAAAATGTCTCCTTTTGTGTTCCACAGAAGAAAGTACTTCATACAGGTTTGCAATGACATGAGTAAATGGTGACAGAATAATAAATTTTTGGGAGAACTATCTCTTAAACATTTCTAGATGCATTCATACATTCTTGCAAAGAGTGTGTTTTGGCCCTTATTATCATTTTTCTGTGTGTTTAAATGTGAAAAATGTTTAGCTGAACAAAAGAAATATGACAGTCTCTGACGATACATTTGTTCTCCTCTTCTCTTTGTTCTCTCTTCTTCTCCCATTTTCCCAGCTCAAGCTCTTGCAGCTGTCAAATTTGACGGTGAGCCCTTCTGAGTGTCCAGCAGACAAAGAAAATGTGGGGAAAAAAGCACTGAACACCAAGAACATTTTGTTTTGCCTCCACCAAACATTGTATTTCTTTCGATTACTTACACAACACCATGCAGAGAAATATTTCAAAATGTTTGGATGTCTGCAGAGGGCTGTTCACGAGCGAGGCTATCTGCCCCCACATCTCCTCACAATCCTCATTCGGAGTGTGTAACCCACGGCAGAACTACGGAATTCAATTAATCAACTGTTTTGACTTGATTTCGGAGGATGGCAGTCATATTACAAAAGCTACAAACTAGCCAGGAGTGGACGATGTTTACAGATTCATATCTACTCTCAGTCACATTACTGACTGGAGTACATACAGCAAATTCATACAATTCATACAAATGCTGGGTACAGCTGCTCAGGGCGGATTCTTGCGACAGGAAGGAGCATGACAGAGACCGAGATGCGACCAGAGGAAAATAGCCATGCTTGAGGAAGTTGTAAAAACCAGACCAGGGACTACAGCAAAGTTGTCAAAGCGCAGTTTATCTGTAAGTCATCAGAAGAGAGATTTGGAACTGCTAGTATGATCATTATCTGTGTTCAGGACACTAGCCGCAATCAACCCCCGAGGATTTATGAACACAACTCAGTAGGAGCTTGGAACAGTCGTAGACTGTGGATGAATCCGTTGTTGTCTTGATCCAAAGGATGTTGATGATGCAAGAAAACGTGGCATTGGGCACTTCCCCTCCATCAATTTTAAGGCCAGACTCACTGTGACTCCTCCTGGCCTCCTCTTTTCCCACCATCCTCTCTGCTTTCAAAATAGGGCTTGAGGGCTCTTCCCGTCAACATTGCAGTCACTCAAACCATTGTCAGGCCTTTAAGTACCGTGTGTATCTATAAATAAAGCATATATATTGATATGACTATTACTCTAATCTTTGCATCAAAGCCATGTGGACTCATCATAGTGCTTTTACTGCTTGGACAGTACCAAATATTGGTACCTAAATACTTGTGAGCGTGTGTGTTAGATTAATAAGATGAGAAAGCAGAAACATTGGAAGTGTCCTTAGAGTTGTAAGTCTGCTTGTTGAAACAACGCGTTCATGCGAGGCCAGCAACTTGCATTACAGCCTGTATATACAGATTTTAAATTATGTAACCTGTTGCCCCAACAGAATATCAAGGCCCTTATTTGTGGATCGTTGTGCCATTTGGAGATTCATTTGGCTGTTTCTTTTCTGCTGTGGCACAGTTTTTGTGTAAATATAGATTAACATGGAATTAAATGGAACAATATTTTGGATTATTTTTCTATCACAGGTAATTAATTACCTCTGTAATCAAGCAGCTTGATTATAATTTATTGTAAAGTAAAGAACAATTTGCCAAACCATATAAATCTCCTGTTTTGTACTTTTGAGGTGATCGTTCCCAATATCGAAACCTCTAAAATGCCATGCAAGTTGTTAGCCCATTCTGTGCTTTCTGCTTGTCTTTATTCATTTAAATTTTTTTTGTTTTTTACGTGAAATTAGTCTGTTTTTGGTCTAACTCTTGACTAAACACTGGCCTCAGCTTGTGTATGATCTGTTTTGTGAGAATTTGTTTGACGAAACTGTCATGTCATATTTATTTCTCTGCAAAGTCACGGAAATCATGTTGTTCTTATTCCAAAAAAAACAAAAACAACCAACCAAAAATCTGAATCATGCTAAAAAACAGTATGAGATCTGGGAAAGAGAAAAACGTTCCAGAGAAGCAAATTATTCATCATCATTTTTAAGCAAAAACAGCCCTGAATGGGAAGACAGAGATCTATTTTTTATCCTTTTTCAGAAAGAGAAAAACAAGATCAGTGCATCGCGTATTTTTATATGTATAAAATGAGGTTTGATTGGTTACATTTGTAAAATGATTAGAGAGTTTTGATCTGATATATTATGGAGACTGATCAAGGCTGATATATTTTTAATTTATTGACCTAAACTTTACAGCATCCTTTTGAAGGCCTTGTTTAAAAGTCATTTTTAAGTGTTATTTTGTACGTAATTGGACAAAATGGTCAAAGTTGCAGTTGGACAGTCAAAGCAGAGATGTCTAATATTTGATTTTTTTTAAATGTAGCATAAAGTGGGATTAACTAAAGAATTCAAAATAAGCACATTGGTCTGTGTAAATATTTTTAAATCAAAACACTGTATGTCTTCATATTTACCATTACTAGTGGTATTTTAAGGAAATAAACCAGACTGCTTGAGCTATGCAAATCAAACTAAATAATACTTAATGTGCTTGCTTTAGAAGTACCCTCATGCAATAAAGTGAATGTATTTAAAACCTTTTGTAATTAAAACTCCTCATTTATTCATATCACTTTTGTTCAGTAGAGTTTGTACATCCATAATTGTATTTCGACACTGTGTTCACTCACCTCAGGTACTGTAATGGAAAATGAAGGCAAGAAGCTGCCTAATTTGAATGGTGAACAAGAAAAATACCTATACTTCAAATGTTATGATGTTACTTGTAGAGTCCAAAAAATCCCATTTGTTAACCTTAAAGGGGTCATATGATGCTGCTAAAAAGAACATTATTTTGTGTATTTGGTGTAATGAAATGTGTTTATGCGGTTTAAGGTTAAAAAAACACATTATTTTCCACATACTGTACATTATTGCTTCTCCTATATGCCCCGCCTTTCTGAAACGCGTCGATTTTTACAAAACTAATCGGTCTGAAAAGCGAGGTGTGCTCTGATTAACCAACTATCCAGTGCGTTGTGATTGGCCGAAAAGCTCAAGCGTGTGACGGAAATGTTACACCCCTTACCATA
>NW_015629561.1:109963-138103 GCF_001515625.1 Sinocyclocheilus rhinocerous
AGCTCGACATTCCGGCCCGGAACACACATTTTCAAAGGAGAATAACTGACTGTAGCATTGTTTTTCAGATAAACAAATATGTTAACTTAACATGTTTCTTAAATATCTGCAAACATATTATGGTATTTTTATGCTTTAGTAGAGTCAAAAACTTACATACAGCACCTTTAAACATGAGACACACTTTACTCCTAGACCAAGATTTCGTTCACTTGTCATTGCAAATGTGCAAATCTCCCTGGATGTAGATAAGGTTACACTATATTACAAGTTGAGTTACAACAGAAGCTCTTTTTAGCAACTTGTGAGGTAAACTGGATTAATTTCAGCCAAATAAATATATGAAGCCTATTTATTACAAGAGTTTGAAGCCTTAGTCTTGTTATGACAGTTGGAAATGGAATACGCCGCAATCAAACCCATAATGTTGAGCCAGAAGTCAGTCAGTTCAACATTCCAACACGTTTTTTGACACGTCACTTCCTGTTTGTTGCTGCCGTGTGTTTTGAGTTTGAGCTCCGTCAAGTTAATTCTTTGTCGTCTAATTTTTTATCTTAAAATCAATTTTATACACCATAATTTTCGTTTCTATAACGTGTGAATATATCCCCTATCGTATTCTACAACAAAAACAATCAGAGCGCCTTGTTATCACTAGTTCTATTTTGACTTCCCGAGTCTGCTATTAGCATATAGCCCGCTAGCATCGCCAGCGTGGTTGCCGCTAACCTCGCTTACATTACAAATACTCTATTCACACACATTAATGCACATTATTATTCTTTAGTTTGGGTTAAACAAATCAATTTTGCTTGGTTGGAACAGCAGCTACGCTAATTATGTCTCTATTTGTTTCTCTGTTTTAGGATTTACACAAGCTTCAGTCTGTATCCAGAACACCTGAGAAGAGATGATGCCAACCCCTCAGAGGACCTCAGATGATGCCAACCCTGAAACTACATACAGAACTACCACATTTTGCTATTAGTTTGATTGCATCATATAATAATTGCTGTTAATAGTGTTCATCGTCTGTTTTATTACGTCTTAAATTGATTTTTCCGTACATTTCTGCCATATGTACATTAATTGACAGTCACCACTGATAAGCTACCACTAAATATTGTAGAAACTTAATTTGCTGTAAAGTTGCTTTGCAATGATTTGTATCGTGAAAAGCGCTGTACAAATAAACTTGGCTTGACTTGACTTGACGTTTTTTCACAGAAATTCCAACCACTTATTAAGACCACAATTTTTTTCTGGGCCACTTGTAACATTGCTTGTAAGAAATCAAGCTTAGTGGTGAATATTTGCTTTATTTAATTTACATTTGCATTTCATTTTAAGGATGAGACTTGAAAGCAACTATAAATTGTGTATTTTGACAATAACAACACAAGCACAAAGTGAAAGCCAAGAAAATGTGTCAGCAGTATGGAATATGGTACTAATAAATATCTAACGATGTATGTTTATGATACATGCTCTAATTGAAAGTATTAAGACTTTATAGTAATGTTGTGAAGGACAGTTGGTTGTCTAAATAGAAAGTTCACTTTCTTACATTTGTTAAACACAGAAAAGGATGAATGAGTGGATAGAATGAGAAGGTATCTGTGTAATGGAAAATAAAGAGCTTGTTAGAGATTCTTTCAACAGATATCAATAGAGGAATGGGTTGTAGATGAGGTAACAAAGTGGGTAATGGCAGGCCTGTTGGTGTCTAAATAACACTGTTGTCAGAAGTGAATGAGGAAAGATAAGGAAGAAAGAGGTGCATGTGTAGATTTTAGGACCAACTGCATTTGAGCATGTTGTTTTCCACTTCCACAAGTAAGGGCTAATGTTGAGTCAGCAGGCGAACTGCAGGCTACATTATGTGCTTATTTAAGGACTATTCATCAAATAAAGAACACAAATTATTGATTTGTATATTTATAACACTGCAATAATATTACAGTAATATTAATACTGAAGTCCTTCAAGATCATGCTCTCTACAGTTGATAACAGACACAAGATAGCAGCAGTTGTGTTGGCATGAAATAAGAGAGCGAAACTGATTTCTGAGAAAAACAATCAGAATTCTGAGATATAAACTCAGAATTCTGAGAAAAAAAGTAACAGTTGGTTGTCTAAATAGAAAGTTCACTTTCTTAAACATTTGTTAAACACAGAAAAGGATGAATGAGTGGATAGAATGAGAAGGTATCTGTGTAATGGAAAATAAAGAGCTTGTTGGAGATTCTTTCAACAGATATCAATAGAGGAATGGGTTGTAGATGAGGTAACAAAGTGGGTAATGGCAGGCCTGTTGGTGTCTAAATAACACTGTTGTCAGAAGTGAATGAGGAAAGATAAGGAAGAAAGAGGTGCATGTGTAGATTTTAGGACCAACTGCATTTGAGCATGTTGTTTTCCACTTCCACAAGTAAGGGCTAATGTTGAGTCAGCAGGCGAACTGCAGGCTACATTATGTGCTTATTTAAGGACTATTCATCAAATAAAGAACACAAATTATTGATTTGTATATTTATAACACTGCAATAATATTACAGTAATATTAATACTGAAGTCCTTCAAGATCATGCTCTCTACAGTTGATAACAGACACAAGATAGCAGCAGTTGTGTTGGCATGAAATAAGAGAGCGAAACTGATTTCTGAGAAAAACAATCAGAATTCTGAGATATAAACTCAGAATTCTGAGAAAAAAAGTCAGAATTGTAAGATGTAAACTTGGAATTATGAGAGAGAGAGAGAAGCTGAACAGAACTGTGAGATTTAAATTCGGAATTTTGAGAAAAATGTCAAGATTTGCAAAATGTACATGCTCTCTACAGTTGATAACAGACACAAGATGGCAGCAGTTGTGTTTGCATGAAATAAGAGCGAAACTGATTTCTGAGAAAAACAATCAGAATTGTGAGATATAAACTCAGAATTCTGAGAAAAAAAGTCAGAATTGTAAGATGTAAACTTGGAATTATGAGAGAGAGAGAGAAGCTGAACAGAACTGTGAGATTTAAATTCGGAATTTTGAGAAAAATGTCAAGATTTGCTAAATGTAAACTAAAAAAAAAAAGTCAGACTTGTGAGATGTCACTTTGTAATTCTGTCTTTTTTTTCCTCAGAATTGTGAGATGTAAACTTGCAATTACAAATTTGTCATTTTTTAGTTGCAGTTAACTCAATTAAAGGTATAAACATGCAATTCTGAGAAGAATTGTGACAAAATTCGCAATTCTAAATCTGAATTGTGAGAAAATGTAAACTAAAAAAAAAAAGTCAGACTTGTGAGATGTAAACTTGCAATTACAAATTTGTCATTTTTTAGTTGCAGTTAACTCAATTAAAGGTATAAACATGCAATTCTGAGAAGAATTGTGACAAAACTCGCAATTCTAAATCTGAATTGTGAGATACAAACTTACAATTGTGAGGGGGAAAAAAAGTCATAATTACCTTTTAAAATTAAAAAAAAAATCCGTGGCAGGAACATTCTTTCATGGAACACCGCTCTTGACCAATCAGGATCAAGTATTCCAACAAGCCATATAATAATTTGATCTAGACACCAAAATTGTATCTGATAAACTGACTTGCTTTTTTTTATGTTGTTTTGCACGGTTTTCTTCTAAACACAGCTAATATAAATGTGCAATTATTTGTCATGCTTATAAAGTACATTACATTAAAATTTATTAAAGGGCAGGGGATATTAAGTTGTGAACGAGTGTTGTTTAGGGTGCATGCATGGTCAGCTGTCATATTAGAGATGAAGTTATTAATGGGATGTGAGTATGAGGGTGGAGGGTGTGTGGACACATGCTTTTGTGAACGAGTGAATGGACTGATAGAGTGTACATGAGATAAAGTGATCATCAGGCTGAGCGTTCTCTCTCATCAGTCTAATAGGTTTGGTTAATGTTCACCCTTCAGTAGGGTTCAAAAGTCAAGCATTTGTGTGAAAGACACAAACCAGTAAAAACCGAGGAACAAAAACCAAGAGATCTGAGCCAAGAAAGACAACAGAGGGAAAACCATGATCACAATCACAGAGTTTCAGAGTGAGTGTCTTTCTTTCACTGAATATACATTAACCACTGTATGAGTACAGTTACAACTCAACTCAGACACATTGCTATGTTCACACACTTAATGTAAATTGTTGGTGTTCAATTAAATGAAAACAATGTAAATCAGTACATTAAGAGTGGCCTGTATTTTAGACATGTTTCTGTTTGCAGTGGCTAGAAGATTTCCACACAGTGTTCTCCTTTTTAAATGATCACAGAAATATCTGCTTTATTGACTAACTAAGAATACAACTATAACCAATCTATTCTGACTTGGATTCTAGAAATCGGTGTGGGTCTGTCAGGATTCGGCGTGTTCTTTGTGCTGTTTGGAATACTATTGTACTTTGACTCGGTCCTGTTGGCATTTGGAAACGTAAGTGCTTGTAATGAGCTGTTTAGATATGACGCAAGAAACTATGAAGATCTTTGGTCATGGGAAAGGCTTCTTAAAGGGATAGTTCACACAGAAACTGAATTCTGTCATTCTCTATCAATCTTGTCACTTTTATCAAATATTTTACATTTTGAGAGTGAGGGTGAAAGACATTTTTATTGGAAATACTTTAAATTATTTTTTGGGGGTGAACAATCCATACATTACCATTCAAAATTTGGGTCTGTTTTTTTAACTTTTATTCAAGAATGCATTAAATTGATCAAAAGTGACAGTAAAGAAATTCACATTGTTACAAAAATAAATAAATAAATCGATAAATGCTGTTATTTTAAACTTTCTATTCTTCAAAGAATTCTGAAAAAATACATATATATTTTCAACACTGATGTTAATAATAAATGTTTCTTGAACCCCAAATTAGAATATTAGAATGATTTCTGAAACTGGAGTATTCAGCTTAGCCATCACAAAAATGCATTAAAATTTATTAAAGCACCAAAATTACTTTAAATTGTAATAATATTTCACAATATTTTATTTTTTTACTTACATAAATGCAGCCTTGGTGAGCATAAAAGTTTTTTTTTTCTTTTCCCACAAACATCAAAAAATATTTTGATCGATAGTGTATAGGCATATATTGTGTATTTTCCAAACTTTTTCCCTCCTATATCAGATTCTGTTTCTCTCTGGTCTGGCCTTCATCATTGGCTTGAGGAGGACGGCCCACTTCTTTTTCCAGAGACAGAAGCTCAGAAGCTCCGCCTTCTTTCTAGGAGGCGTGGCTTTAGTTCTACTAAGATGGCCTCGTATTGGCATGCTAGTGGAGACCTATGGCTTTGTGCTTCTATTTAAGTAAGTAAATAGTTGAATCATATCCTGTCCTCATGTGCGAGGCAGACGCCTCCAAGATGTTGCTACTTCAAACCAACCAAGATGCAACTAATTGTGGAACCTTTATTTTACTATTCATTACCCTAAATACATGCTATTTTCTCTGCTTGAATTGGCATTGTTTTTAGATTGTTCCTATCAAATAACTAAATTCTATATTGTTTGTAGGTCATTCTTTCCAATGGCTTTTGGATTTCTTGCAGCAGCCTTGAACATTCCTTTTTTAACTACGGTATGGAACAAAAGCTGTTTTACGATGCTTGGATCAAAACTTCAATAAATCTAGCAACCAATTAAATTTAAGTGCAACCAAATTATTATTTTTTTAAATTATTTTTAATATATAACTCTGCAATTAAACATTCAGTGAGCGGCTAAAAAATATCTGTTGTTTATATTCTCTCTCTCTCAGATTTTAAACAAGTTATCTGGAAATAGTTCCTCAATGGTGTAAGAGCAGATGCTGGAAATCTGGAGGTGCTTCTGCAGTGAACTGTTCAAATTTTATTTTTATTTTATTTTATTATTACCTTTATAATATGTTGAATAAACTCACCATAACATGCCCAGTGTTCTAGTCAAGAATGTTATTTTTGAGTTTATTTTAAATATATCTCTTTTTTTTATTATTAAAAAAAAAAATTAGGATTTGAAGAGCGCAAGATGTGCGTAAGTTTGCAATTTTGTCGATTTCCCTCTCGAGATGAACACAAGCAAAAATGAAATGTCCAGTGATCTTTAAAATCTTGTTGATGTGCTCTCAGCCCGTCAAGTTATGAATACATATTTTAGAGCTGTGCTTTTACAATCATCTCATTTCTATTTCATCTGTCTGCTCCCTCCAACTTCAATGAACTACCCCCTCAAATAGAAAATGATATTGAGTTCAAATATATAAAGGCTTTGTGGTTGCGGAATGTTCCTGTGAAAGGGATGGGTGGTGGACCCACCCCGGGGCAAAAAGACAAGATCAGAGGGAAAGAGGGAAGGGTTGTGGAGGTCTGCGATTCACTGAGGAGGCTATGACGCAGGTAATATTGTTGTATGAGAAAGATAAATTATGTTTGAAGGTTGTATGAACCAAACACAACCTCCATACCTGCAAGTGTAAAGGTAAGCCATTTACTCCAATTATCATGTTTAGTTGCATAATTGTCAGTCTATGTGTGTATATATGCATTCTATGTGATGGTCATTAGGGTTTGGAGGGATTGAATGATATACAGTATTTAAATTTGTCAGATAATTTATCAAAGCGATTTACAGTGCATTGACGTGTTTTTTTTAAATATATATATGCATGTTAACATTTTGTTTTTGGATAGGTGGTTTGGTTAGCCAAGTAAAAACCAAGAGGGTCTGAATCTGCTCTTAAGTCCTTTTCATAGAGCTTTTTTTCTCATGCAATAGATAATTTCAGCAGCCTTTTTTAAATTGTTCTTATTTTCCTTTTATGTTGCTATATAATTATTGTTTGTTAGATAGATCAGTAGCATTTTGGTTACAAATTTATATATATATATTTTTTAATAAAATATTTTTATTATATAAATGTACTATAAATATATTTTTTATAATACGATAATTTTATTATAAAATATTTATATTAGAATATTATTGTGTTATATTATTATTTATTTTTATATTTTTGTATTTAATTTTTTTACATAAGTGAACAGCATTGCATAGGAGCAGATGTGAAAGGCTGATTTCTGATGCTTTTGATAACTTAAATTCTCTTTGAAGTGTGTGTATCTCTCTCTCTCTCTGTGTTAGGGTTTGTAAGTGTGTGTCTGATCTTATGAATTGAGTATGAAAAGATATATATATATATAATATATATATATATATATATATATAAATGTCATTAAAACGTGTGTTTTTTCGTCTCATAAATAAATCCTCTAAAAAGTACCCATTATGATTCAGAAAATAACCATGTGTGTTGGTTTCTAATTGCATTGCTTTCTTGCAGAAACTAATTTTGGTTCCAAACGCATTAAAAATGATGTTACTTACCATCATTTTGATGTTGTCAGTGGCAAAAGGCGATACATACCCTTCAGGACATTTTCGGTATTATTTAGAAGGTAAGTTCAGTGTTGTCTTTGTTAATTGGCAATAACTTCTAACAAAGCATCAATATAGTTAATATCAAACAGTTACTAAATAATAGCCTTAATGCAACAAAATACAATGTAACTTAAAAATAGATATCTAAAATTCTGGATGCATTGTTAAGTTTAATGGAAAAATACTCTTCATAATGTTGATTAAAAAGTGACATTATAAGATATATTATAAGCCTGTATTGGACATGAGATGAAATGCAGTAACTATAAAGCATAGTTTCACTTGTAGGCCTTGGTCTCATAAGCTGTATCTCTCAAGCTTTTGTTGTATTTCTAGATGAAACTCCTGAAGAAACATCACTCCAGGTTCTCAGGGGAACTGATACTCGTCCCACAGCTGGATCTCCTTCTCCCAAGCTCTCAGTGCACTTCTCCATGAGTGCAGGTCCTCAGCGAAACACACGGTGGTGGTCTCCAGAAAGGCCTTATTCAAAAAGGAGGCAGAATGTTGCGTACTACAATCTCAATTCCTTCGGCCTCCGCTATGGAAAGAGAGAACAGAACATGCTTGCAGGGTTTAAACAGAAGATACCTATAAAGTGAGGTCCCCTGGGCCTTTTTAAATCTTGTGTATTGTTCTTTGAGGTTTTATATTAATTAGAAATGATCTGTAGATCGATCTGTAGACATAACATTAGTGGAATAGTTCACAGACTTTAGTAAATTGTTGTAATGATAACTGTGAGGACACATTTTGCTATAGTAATTAATAAAAATGTTTTGGAAAACAACCTGAATAAAATGACTTTATTAGATAATATGACTGAATCAGAGCCTCTTTTTTGTGGTTTTGTGTACTTCCTGTTCACACATGCTGATGACAAACGTTGTTTGAAAAAATCTTGTTCTCAGGCTTATCGACCTTTATAATTACAAGTAAACTGTGATCATGCTGGCTCATCAAGAAAATTTGGAAATTATTCAAATATGTACTGTATACATTTATTCAAATATTGTAACTTAAATAGATTGTATAACCACATTGGGTTCTCTGATCATTTCCATGTGTGTGTATATATACAGTATAGTATGTATGTATGTATGTGTGTGCGTGTGCGTGTAAAGCATGGTAAACTTGCTATATTCCTGCACTTACAGTCAAAATGAACTGTATTAGTGTTTAGGTAGAAATCTCATGTAACATTCAGAACGTCGCTTTCAAAAGCAGGATACTTCAGTGCTGTATCTTCAGTGTTTTACCTTATTTAAAACTGGTGACGTTCAAGCACAACTTTCCACTGACTCAAGATCATCACTGAGCGTTTCCGTGGTTGTGCTTTTAAGGGGCGACTTGATCAGCACTTTGATAAAAATATTAAAGATCATTATAAGAAGGAATTTCAAAATCGAAATAATTTGAGTTTGTGAAGGCATTATACACCCTGTGTTTATTATTACTCTTTGTGTGTTTCTGATATTATTTTCAAATACATTATGATGATAGTTGAGAAATGTAGACTATATAGTTTAATATAAAACATAGAATAATAATCATAATAAAATCTTTAAAATAATAATACAATTTTTATGATAAAATATAATAATAATAAAATCGTTCTATAATAATATTCATAAAGAAAATGTGCATTGTGCAAAATACTAAATAAATGTTAAATGATTGAAAACTGTTAATGATATACTGTATATAATACAGCAGTTATTTAAACAGTTAACCAGTTTTTTGTAAGATTTGAAAGTTAAAATATAATAAAACAGATTTTTTTATTTAGGCAAGCACAGACATACAAAAATAACATCAAGAGTGGGAAACAATTCTTATGTGACAGAATGATTTATTGTGAACAAATATATTCAAGATATAAATGATACTTGAAATGAATCCGTGACATGCAATTTGTAACTTTGTAACAGAATGTATCTGGAACAAAGAAATATAGAAATTGAATAGAGAAAAACAGCACACATTGCATAGTTGATCGCATGTATCAGTTTGTTTTAATGCAAAATAATTGTCTTGATTTCTGCAGAAAACAATTCTTCAGATGCCACAGATCGGTAATTCTATAATAAATCTCAATGTATTTATTTTTTTTACTAAAATACCAGTTGAATTTATCATGTCTAATTCTGTAGCATGAGCTATGCAGCAAGTATTTGATAGATTCACAATGTAACACATTTAAAATCTTTTTACTTTCAAGCCTTTGAGTTGTGCAGTATTTGTATTTTCTTCTGTGTGAAGTGATCAAGTTGCTTGTAATGGCTTGAAACTGTTCTTCTCCTCACTACATAACTGAATCTTGTGATGATTCCAAATATCAATATTTATTTCTGCATTGTTTTAGTAAAAATCTTTATCCGTTGATTTACGGCAACATCTGCTTCCTTGCTGCCATAGTTCTTATTTTCCTGATACTTCTGTTTAAAATGTTCATCTACTTGCTTATTTATTTCTTAATATCATAGTAAATGAGATAAGACGTAGATGTAGATGCAGCTTTGGTATGTGTGATTTACATTTTTTTTATTTTATTTCATTTTTTTTTACCTCAGACGTTAGAAGAGACACTATCCACATAACCAGCGACACGAGAGAATCAACTGCTTTGTGTCAGAATAATGCTTTAAGTGTTTCCCCTACTTCAGGCGATGGTAAAAACACACATTTTATAGTAAGTCTTACTGTTCATCCACTGAGGCTTTCACGCTAAACTTTGGCCTTGTCAACAATTATGTGCAGGCTCGGTAAGTAATTTGAAAACCATTAACTTCTTCCTCATACATCTGAAAGCCATCCATTAGGTATTCCAAATGCGTTACACACCATTTCAAGAATGTTACAATTCTTTATTGGCATTTTATTTATTTATTTTTTCATATGGGGTTTTGTTTTTGTGTATTTTTGTCAGCTGACAGATCTTTCCACTAATTCTCAACGGTACGTAAGCCTTGAAGACCGTCGTAAGACTTCTGACTACATAAATGTTTCAGAAACTGCTTCCCTTGGACTAGTGGACTTAAAGAATAAAAAAATTGATGTAAACTATGTGAATGTTAAAGAATCCCGACAGAAAAAGATGGAAAGAAAAGGCCAAGTGAGCTGTGACGACGGTACTACAAGTATTAGCAGCGATGAGTCGGCTGTGAATTACTCCATGGTTGTCTTTACTAAGGCAGATAAGTAAAAGATGTGATTAGTAGCCTTTGTCAAAATGGCCTTAAAAGGATCATTCAGAAAGGAAAATTCTGTCATCATTTACTCAACCTCAGGACATTTCTTCTCCCGTGGAACCAAAAATATTTTGAAGAATGTTTTCGCCCATCAAATGCTATACTGTGATAACAAGCATGCTCCTTTTTAGCATTGACACTTGCTTTTCCACCCCCAAACATAATTTGTATTTAGGGCTGGAGGGAAACCATAAAAATCTCACATGATGTAATACACCATTTCTCAGGAACATTGTTATAAAAGGACCATTTTTGAATATAACTTTGATATATCCCAGTACCACCACATTTAATATGTGATTTTTATAGATGTAATATTTTATATTTGTCACATCAAAATACCAATATTATGATGGATCCCATCAACTTGCACTGACAGTGTCCTACCACTTGGTGGTATCAATAGCTCTGCATGCATGTAGTAAACACGATGAAAAGCCTATTAGGATGTGAAATTTGTGTTAAATGAGAAAATCTGACTTTTCCAGGTTACAAGTGCTATAATCAGGTCCCCGGTGCATCTACCAACCAAGGAAACGTGAAAAAGATTAACCCAGTAACTTTGTTTTGGTAAGCCTTTTTCTGCAAGCGTCTGAGAAAACGAGCGCGTCTGATTTCGCTCCCTTGGTGACGTGGCAAAGGGATCTCATTATAATATTACCGCCCCGTAATCTGTAAGTTTCCACCCATGGCGCCATCAATTTGATTTCGCAAGTGACAACGGTGTACCAGCTCTAATGCCATGGCGAAAGTTTGAGCAAAACATGCTAACTGTTCTGTCTTTGGCTGCACAGACGAGCACAGAACACTATTTAGAGTCCCAGCCTCAGAGGAGACAACAGAGCAGTGGATTTATTGATTTATTTACTGTATATTGCTGCTGCCACACAGATCTAAAATAAACAAGCGATTTATTTCCCAGCTGTTTACCTTCACAGACATAACCGACTGTTTTTGTAACTCGTGTGTTTTTAACGTAAACTTGAATGAGAATGAGAAAGCTGTATATCTGAATTTTAAACTCATATGTCTTAATTGCTCTAATTTTTGATGTTGAAGACTTCAATATGTAAAAAGTATTGCAATGTCTTTATGATAAAAAAGGAATGTTTTTAATTTCTTGTGCACTGAAAGTTTGACTACTGAAACCTCACATCAATAAACTTCTCTAGCCTTATTACCACACCGTTTGAGACCTTTTATGGTAGATTTCAGTTTAAACACCACAAGAATTACATTTCAAACAATTAGGGCTGGAGGAATGCTGACAAAATGTTTTCAGTCTCTTTTTGTTCTCTCATATCTGCATATGTAGAGAGACCAGGGTACTAGGGTTTTTGAATTAATACTTTTTGTGTGTGAATTATGTCTGCTAAACATTTTTGTCATTAGCATGTTTTGTTATAGCTAATATGTATGCTTAGCTCCATATTGATATCTTATATTGCAAATTAGAAACAATTTTTTTTACGCTACTACCGGTATTTCTATTTTTGCCCCACTCTCTCCTGTAAGATCTGTTGTTTTTATCATTGTCTTGGTGATGATTCTAGTTACTCTTACTCTTTTGTATAGTATGTGAATAAAAAGAAACTAATGTCAAACTGATATCTCACTAACAGACACGCTATTGGTTTTGTGAAATCTTCAAATAACAAGTGTCCTTTACAGTTTCCTTTCCCAGCATGACTCATCATTTAAATGCCTTTATGCCTAAAAGTGTTTTTATTGGATAGTTCACCCAAAAATGTGAGTTTTGTCATTATTTACTAACCCTCGTGCCGTTTAAACCCATGTGACTTTCTTCTGTGAAACACAAAAAGGAAAAGTTGTCCCAGTTGCTCTTTTCCACACAATTAGTCGGAGATGCAAAAGCACAATGAAAGTATCATTATACTGGTCCTTACAATGGTATATGGGTTTGGAAACACAAGGGTTGTAAATAACAACAGTATTTCCATTTTTGTGTCAACTAATTCTTTGCACATACTTCTGCCCTATCTATTATTGTTTTATTAAAGTCATATGTTAGAGGAGAGAAGCAGCATGTGACTTGAAAGCAATGCAATAATGCACATCTGAGACAAGACAGAGACGTGAAGAAAAAAAACCCTAACCAATTAACATGAGATTGTTTTATTGTATATAGTTTTAATGAAAAACACACTGTTAATGTTGACTGTACCTAACCGCACTATAAAGCACCCACTTTAATCTGTTTTACTCCTTTGTTTATTGGTACTGAATAAAATATATTGTTGTTAGATTCCTTTTATCAATATGTGACCCTGGACCACAAAACCAGTCTTAAGTTGCTGGGGTATATTTGTAGCAATAGCCAAAAAAACATGGGTAAAAAAAAGATCATGTTCCATAAAGATATTTTGTAAATTTCCTACTGTAAATATAATAAAACTTAATTTTTGATTAGTAATATGCATTGCTAAGAACTTTAAAGGCGATTTTCTCAATAAATGTTTTTTTTGCACCCTCAGATTCCAGCTTTTCAACTAGCTGTATCTCGGTCAAATATTGTCCTAACAAACCATACATCATGAGCGAAGCACATCATTAGATTAATTATTAAATTCTGACATAAAGTCGACCCTAGAATGTGGCTTCATTCCACCTGCCCTGTATATACAGTATATATTTATTTATTTATATACACTCCATATATATTTGTGTGTTTGAATATCCAGATGAGTACAATCTTAACTGATATGAAAGAAAAAAAAGAACTGTCTTCTCTTTTTCTAAGAATTAATGATATTTTCAGTTCAACATTTCATGGTCAGATTGCCAAGTCAATATGTGCAAAGAGAAGATGAATGTGTCAAGTTTAGTTTGTGCAGGAATGCTTAAAATATTTTCATATTTCATACCAATGGACCATCTGCCAGATCAATAATTTCCTGTTCTAGTACTATATCCTAGTTGTAGACACCTTTTGAGCAATAAAAAATGTATTTTAAAATGTATTGTAATTCCATATACAGAATGAGAAAAAACAACCTGCTGACATTTTGCCTCCCAATTTATGGTTTGTTTTGAATAAATATTTAACTCCATCATCTCTGGGTTTCTGTTCTCCATGATGTGTTTTTCTTTCATATTGGAAACTTCAAAGAATGTTGAATTTCTGTTTGAACAAGATCACTTGGGACACCTGACTGAAAAGACCACCAGAGCTAGTCACCAGCATATGTTTTGGCTACTGGTCACAGCATGTTTCTTAGGCTAGACCAACTCCAGACCAGCACTGACCAAGATGCCGTTCTAAGCGGGTCTTTTCAGCAGAGCAAAAATGAATTGTGAGTCACTTACTTTTTGCTGTCTGTAAATCAGGACAGTCATGAGCAGAAGTCCACCACACCCTAATGTAATTATGAGCACGGTGCCAAAAGAGATGATTGTACTGCTGGATTGTTCTGTGGCAGAGTTCCAGTGTGTTTCTCTGTCTGGATGAGTCTGGTCTTTCACCTCCTGCCTATCCTCCTGGGATCTGCTGTCTGTGAAAACCAAAGGCATCTTTGGTGACTCATCACAGAATTAATAACACATGACTGAAGAGAAACATGTTTGATGTCTACTATTCAGGTAGAACAGTTAATTGATATAAAGCTTAAATAAAATAAAGTATAAAACTTTAAACAAAAACTAAAAATAAATTAAGCCTAAATAGTGATATTAAAAAATGATAAAAGCACACAACAAAATGACAAAAATTTAACTAAAATTAAAATGGAAATGGAAAACACAAAAATAAAAGCTAATTCAAAATATTAATAAAAAGTAATAAATAATACTAAAATAACGCTACTATCCTTCTCACCTTTGCTGAGCTTCGCCTCATGGATGGTTCTCATTAAATTCCTTGGCACCCTCACCGGACTTTGGGTGTGTGTTTGGAAATTTTCAGGAGGGCTGTTTAAATGACCTGGCTGTTCAACAAGGTTGCGCAGGCCTTCTGATGAATGCGCAGCTGCTTTCAAAGACAGAACTGTGGTTGTGACTGGTACAATGTGTTTAATCAGTTGAAGCATTTGGGAAGGCTTGCCTTTTATCTCTGTGGTCTTAATATCTTTATATGTTGGCTCAGATGTTGCAGTAACCCAGTTCTGTGATAATTTCACATAGGAACTTGATGGTGCTTCTTGGCTTTTGGAATCTAAAGACCTCTTGGCAAGTAAAAGCGGTGCACTCCTCTCCACACTGTCCTGCGTGCTATCGCTTTTTTGATTGGGGCCAGAAGAGGTTGACTCAGCTCTTGAGTCAGTTCTGCTCGGAAATACATCCTGGAAATTTGTAAGTGAAGGGGAAAGATCCAGTGATGGCAAATGGTCCATCTCTGAATTTGAAGTTTCTTCATGAAAAGCTGGAGTGCTACCAAAGAGGAAGTTGGATAAATCTCCTTGTGTTGATCTCCATGTGGCAGGCGTCTCTAGAGCTAGAGGGAGAGCAGACTTGAATTGTTTAGTTCTTTCATTACCACCCTGCAAGGTTACCACAGATGAAAAGGATGATCTTTGTGAGGATGGAGTAGGTTTCAGGTTAATATTCCAATGGCTTGTGGATGCAGATGTCTTAGATGATCCAATGCTCACTGTTGGACAAATGCAGGGGCAATCGGAGGCACCTAGAGGAAATGTAATGGAAATGTAATACAAATTATTATAAAAACACAACTAAAGTAAGATTAGCTGGGGCTTCGCTAATCTTTTGCTAATGAGATTAATTTTGAGAGCCTGTTATGCTCTATTTAAGGTTCTTTCCCCCTTTTTAATGAATTTCATTTGTATTACACTTGTTGCTTGTCTGTGTTGTGTGGTCCAGATAGACAAAAACGTTGATTCGTTCAAAAATGAAACAAGTGATTGCTTATGAATCAGTCTTGGATCATTTCATCTAATGATTCATTCAAAAACACTAAAAATGAATTAGTTCAGAAATGAAACGCCATTATGGTGTGTTGCTCGGAGGCGCTCAATGATTCCACTTCAGCTTCATTATAACTTTTCATAGGCGGTGCAAAAGTGGAAAAAGTAACTGGCAACATTGCGTCTAAAATGTAAGTCACTCAGTATTATAGGGGTTATTCACAGCTGGCAAGATGGGCTTTTGATAAAATGTGTCTGTCTGTGCAGTAGAAATGCATTTTTTTTTTTTTTACATCTGTGCTACTTGACAAGAGAAAACAGAGAAAAGGGGCTATGGAGTTTACATTTTGCTAGAAAGGTAGGGAAATTTCAACAGAAATAATACACTGACTGCCACCCCCCATCGAAATGCATTCAGAAATGCATATTAAGTATGAAGTATGAAAAACCCTGAAGCTGCCAAAAGCTCACCGGATAATGCCAAGTGACATATTTTTATTAACAAATAAACAGGTAGATCTGGTTGCAGGTAACATGGAGAAAAAGTAAACATTGTTCATTTACATATAAGTTGGTTGTAAATTGGCAAATTTGTTCTTTAACTTCTTGTTAAACTGTTGTGTAAAAGTTCTCGAAATCTTGCGAGCCCGATAGCGTATACTGTAATTTAAGATGATTACTGGACTCAGCAGTTGTGCTACCTGCTGTTTGGCTGAGAGGTTCAGTGGTGGATTCTGGGAAATCTTCTGTGTACTCTTCCTCACAGTTCCAGTCCACAGGTTTGTCGCTCTGAGTCATCAGACCCATATACATGCGAATCACTTCCTCAGCTTTCTCCAAAGCTCCCCTGGGCAAAGTCATGTGGGTTCTTAAGAACTTCATTGGGCTATCCTGTAGGGTGAAAAACATGTTTTTTTCCAGAAGAATTAGGCTATTACTCTCTGCAGTGTACTGAACGCCAACAACTGGGAAACCAGGTGGCAGGCTACACAGGTCATTGTAAAATTATTTTCATGCAAAGTTTTAATTCAAGCAGACCATTAAATAACATATCCATTGCCTTTTGAGGTTAAAACAATTTTAGCGCGGGGCCCGGTGCGACCTCACCAGTTGCACCCACCTGAGGACGGCCCTGATGACACCCATATCTGTTAATTAAGTAAACAGACAGGTTTTTATGCATAGTTAATAGACTACATTATTAGGTTACTTTGACCATCGTCCACTATAGATCAACATCTATAAAGGTGAGAATCAAGATATTTCATGATATAGTTAATGCGTTTGGGAATGTTTCGAATAAACAGGAAAAAAATTAATAAAACATGTGCTGTTGTGACTGCTGTGTGTCACCTGACGACCACCCCCTTTCGAATAAGAAAAAAATTAATAAAACATGTGCTGTTGTGACTGCTGTGTGTCACCTGACGACCACCCCCCCCAACTCGTGCCCCCTCGAAAATAATGAGTGCATGAGGCCCCTGGCCATGGCAATCATCTATGATTTAATTAGGACTGCAACTGGAAAGGTTTCCTCTGGACTTTTTTTAGACATGCTGTAGTACAAATAATGTATGTGGCTGATACATATCACATAAGCATGTGGTCCAATTAACTTCATGTTGACAGAAGTTAACTTAAAATAGGCACAACTCTGAATTCCATGTGACCAGGTTGTATAACTAGTCATTGTTTCTGTATTATGTTTTCAAAATGTTCGTGGCCACTTTAAGAGATTTCCTTTGTTTTCTCATTCTCTCGCGGTATTGTTTGTGTGCTTTGGACACGTGCGCGCGATCAGAGAAGCCATTTAGAGCTCCACGTAGTGCTCACATCTATCTAATTTACCATGTGATAAAATCATCTTTCTAGGTAAATATCACTGTGATGTCTTTAATGTGTGTGTGACGTGTTTTCTACCCTATGTAAAACATGGTAAAGTGGCTTTGCTAATGTTCTTTCATTTCTCTTGTGCCTTAGCCACTGCCGTACTTTCACCCCATTTTATTTAATTTTTTTACCCTTTTATTAATTAGCTTAAATCTGGTGACTTGACATTTTATCCTACCCGTCAGATTGTCCTACCAGGGTTTACTAGGCATGCGCACATCAATATTGGGTCCCTTTTCTCACGCTGAACAACAATATTTAATGTATCTGCATTACTGTAAGGGTAGGTTTAGGGTTGGGGTAGGTGTAGACTTTAATAAAACACAATCTAATAGGTAGAAAAAACGTTATAGGTAGGTAGGTAGGTATGGATGTGAGTCTTGCAGATCACTGATGGAACGGTAGAGCACATTCAGGGGCTCCTTAGTATTTGCACTAGGTGGAATATACACTGCTGTGATGATGATAGTTGTAAATTCCCTAGGCAGGTAAAAAGGTCTGCATTTAATAGACAAAAACTCTACATCCAGAGAACAATGACTTGAGACCACTGCGGCATTGTTACACCAGCTGTTGTTTGTGTAAATACACACACCGCCACCTCTTGATTTTCCACTGAGAACACAGCTCCTGTCTGACCTGAATATTGTTAGCCCCTCGATACTCACGGCGTCATCCGAAATGGAAGGGTTTAGCCATGTTTCCGTCAGAATTATGGCACAACAGTCTCTCATCTCCCGTTTAGTAGTTAGGTCCAGCTTCAGATAGTCCAATTTATTCTCCACGGAGCGGACATTAGCAAGCAGAATGGATGGAAGCGGCGTTCTGCATGGGTTAGCCTTTAGCTTAGCTGTTAATCCTCACCGGCTGCCGCGCCTCCGTTTCCTATCGCACCGCCTCCGTCTTCTCTGGGAGCGGCCGGTGCCTGTGGGAGACTTCGATGCTTCATAGGACGCTGGGTTTAGCTGGCGTAGCAGTCCAAGGCCACGCAGAGTGTCCAGAGTGATTGTGTCTACGATCCCTGAACTGCTAACTTTACGTAATTCTAACATAAAATGACGATCATATATTAGTTTAGCTCTGCTATGCTGCATATAAACTGCTGAACTCACTTGTCTAAGTGGCTTATTTCCTGTTAAATATCCGATACTATCGGGAGCCAGTGCGGCCGCAGCCAAACAGGGTGCCGCCATCTTCAAACAACAAGACTACATTATATAACTCTAACAGTAGGCTATTTAATATCTGTTGTTCTCCGGTTGGCAGTCAGAATGACAGCTCTTGCGTGAACATAGGCCTATATATACCCAAGCCAATTTATTATTCTTTCCTTTTTGTCTTAGTGTTTAAAGTATTTATGTTTAAACTAATTAATTAATTAATTAATTAATTAGTTTAAACATAAATACTTTAAACACTAAGACAAAAAGGAAAGAATAATAAATTGGCTTGCCTTCTAGCCACAACCGCAAATATAACACATAATTACTGTATTTGCATTACTATAAGGGTAGGTGTACACGTTAATAAACCATCATTTTACAGGTAGCATTTTTCGTTGTCGAATTGTACTACTCACTGTTTTAATGGGAGGTCGCAAAATCTGACAGCTACAAATCGACAGAACACCAGTGTGTTTCAGTGCAGTCCGCTGTTGTTCAGTGCATGTAGTGTTACAGATTTCATTCTGTATCTCCTATATTTTATTTGATTTGGCATCTATCTACTGTGATATATTTTGTGATATTTTATTCAGTATCATTCAGAATTACTGCACACTGTGTCAGATTTGTTTGGTGTGTGTAACTGGTAACATTTTTCTTTTGGTGGATTTCTAAAAGAAAACAAAAAAAAAACATTGCAAGTAGAAATAGTTCCCCCAGTTACATCCTTATTACAGAAAATGGCCAGAATTCAACATTTAGTAAAACATTTTAGCAATACAGTTCAACATTACTGCAAGGAAATCTGTTTTAATAAAGTCATTGTTAACAAAAGTCAACAAAATCATTGTTGCCAAAACCCCTAGCTACTGTCCAAGACTCTTGGTTTCTTGACTTTTTCCACTTGAAACTTTATACAAGTAAAATTTATGTACCTAGAATTCAATGCCTAATGTTTCTGCTTTTTTCTTTAAGCTGCAAGATGTTTTGTTATTTGTCATTTAAAAGACTTGCAGTTATTTGGTATAATTATCATTTATCATTTATCACAAACATTTGTATGAGGTATTTCTAAGCAGCTTTATACAGTAGTTACTCTTTCATTTCCTGTTGATTATTTGTTTGCTTTTGTTACATTTGTAGACAATTATGCTGTTAAACACAATAACGTATGAAACTTACAGAAGTACGAGGCAAATATCTTCTTCCATAATCCTATTTGTAACTAATAGACAATTTTAAGCACCACTGCTTTCAAAGAGAATAAAAATGGACTTTGTTACCTCAATCTCCTCATTGATTGGAGGGATGCATCTCTGGGAGTAAATGTTGTAGATCAAGTTCTTCAGAGAATTAGTATAGCGGTAATTGTCTGAGTCCTTAGCATATCTGAATTGGGTGTTGAGTAGCTCCAGTATATGAGGGAAAGCTGCTTTAACATAACACACAACACTCTGGAACACACAAACATATGACAAACACAATGAGCATTCGATATTATCACACACATTGATGTTATTCAGACCTGGGTCACACATTATAACACACAGGCCTATTTTTAATTTGTTATACACCATGTTTCTTTATACTACATTTTGTGAGTTTTTATCCCTTTTGTAATACAAGCTTTCCAATAGACAGTGATAATAAATTTCATGCTTCATATCAAACCCGCTCTTTCTTGCACTCCATTTGAATGCTGATGAGGAGTCTCAAATCTCTGCAGAAGGCTACATGTACATGTGGCCATCAGCACTCTTTCTTTCTTACAAATGAGGGAGGAAATGTTCGCTGCATTCCCTAAAATAAATTGTCTCTACATTGTCTTCAATTGTCTTTAACTTTACAGCGCTTGCTCAGTAGGTCCTCTGCAGTGAATGGGTGCCATCAGAATGAGAGTCCAAACAGCTGATAAAAACATCACAGTGATCCACAAATAATCCAGTCCATCAATTAATGTCCTAAGAAGTGAAAAGTTGCTTGTTTGCAAGAAGAAAATCCACCATGAAGGCATTTTAAAACCTAAAAAGTCACTTCTTGCCAAAATACCAGCCAGTAAGCCGTAATAACGCTTCCTCCAGTGAAAAAGTCCATCCCCTGTTATAGATGGTCCTAAAATTTTCAACAAACAGTTTGAAGTTAAAAACATACAAACAGCTAGCTCTTCATAAGATTTTAGTTGATGGACTGGAGTTGAGTTGAGTTGTGATGTGATGTTTTATCAGCTGTTTTGTCACTGACATTTCCTGCAAAGGCTTACTCATATAGTATTTGGGTGGAGTGGAACTTATCCATACAGACTTTCAGTAGTTTCACACAAATAGCACAGGGAAAGTACCCTCAGGGAGAAGTGACTTGGTCAAACACAATTACAGCAGAATTATTGCTGGCTTGCCTAGTTTGGGAGCCTGAAATCTTTGAATTGTCACTTCAACTGTTACCACCATTCTCACAGTCAGAGATTCAACATGCATTCTTCAAATATAAGGGATATCTGGCCATATATAAACAATTCCTGCTGAATTGCAGGGATCCCAAAACACATCTGTGTCCAGAGCAGTCTTCAAGCTGTGATCTTTCAAACTCTTAACATGACTGATGGCCTTGTAAATTTCCAAAAGCATGTTTCGACTATTTCACCATTTTTGCTCTGCCAGTGGTCTCCTTCAAGTAAACGTTTCCTCTTCACACTTCACATGCACCATGCTAAGAGTTTGAAAGCCTTTATAAACAGACTCTCTCTGACTTCAACAATCAGTAAAAATTGCTTAATTTGATAACGTTTAATTCATGGTGCTAAAGAGTGTGATTAGCTTCAAACTTCATCATGTGAGAACACTGGCAGTGTAAATAAGGCATGACATATTCACACTGATAAGAGGTGATGCATTTGTGTGTTAAGGTTTTATGTAAACTGAAAAATGAAATAAACAAAAAAAAATTTAATTATAATTGCTCGTTTCTTTATAAAAGTACTGATAGGCTAAAAAAAATCTTGTCCACTTTGAAAAAATCTGAACCACTTTGCTTTAACAAATACATTGACCAGAATTCTTTTGTCCAGGGCTTACTAAAATAAACACATGAAGTAATTAATGTGGAAGATAAATGACAAGAAGACAAAAGGATGTTTATTTCTACTGACAACAGCAAACTTGCAGGAGACAGCTATCTTCACTCAGATATCTCGTAAATGGTTCTTGTAAGTGTGCAACCATCTCACCCCTTCCCCCAAAACTCCCTTGGCCATATTAAAAATCTGGGGCCCTGAGCGATGCATTCAAAACTTTTTTGGAGCTCTGGACCAAGTGAGCAAGTAGACTATTCTGAGACAATCCACTGACACCCTGTCTGCCTTATCCAGCCCCAGTTAGCTTCAGTGGCTTTACACATTAAAGTACTTTTGTACAAAACAAGCTAACTAAATACTATAACAACAGACACAATATACATACTGTATTACAGTCACAACATGATGTCAACACTATAGTCATAGTATGGCTCAGCATTTGTGCAGTTTATCAGTTCAAACCAAATGAGTATGAGGAAAAAAAATTATAAAATGTCCAAACAATCAGTCTCTGCTGAAGCAATGAAACAAACCGCAACGACCCACAGGACTTGCTCCCGCAACTTTTTATTCTATAACTGCCTTAATACCCCAAGACTTATTTCTATTTTATTACCAATTGGACAATATTGTCGTCGCACACATATCGGTATCAAATTATGGCAGCTAAATCAGCAAAACAAGGCAAAAAGTTTCAGAAAGTTTAGGTGTGCGGAGATGACGGTAAAGATGTTAGCATGGCAGCTATATCTATTATCTAACCTCCTGGAGGAACGCCGGTCTGCTCTCTTTAGTGACTTTAAAACCACTGTTTCGACACTCAAGGTAAAGCTGGACCAAATTCAAGCTACCATGATGGAACACGCCTCGAAGATTGCTTTGCTTGCAAATTCACAGGACAAGTGCACACATGCCTTAGAAACTACCTGTGCTATGTTAACAGAGAGCAACGCTAAACTGCTTGCCAAAGTTCTGGATCTCGAGTCCTGTAGCCGGCGTAACAACATAAGAATTATTTGACTACCTGAATCCAGTGAAGGACCTCAGCCCTCTGTCTTCTCAGAGCTACTCGCAGAAGTGTTTGGGGATGGAGTCCTGGAATCTCCGCTAAAATGTGATATAGCACATCGGTCGCTGTCTGACAAACTGAGGCCGGGGCAGAGGCCTAGGCCTGTTATGGTCTGGCTTCACAAGTTTCAGCAGAAGGAAAAGATAATTCACAAGGCCAGAGCGGCACTCCTATTGCTATCTATGAGAACTATGCTCTGCGGGTGCTGGAACAACATTCCAAGTACAAAGAAGTGCTGTCTGAACTTTACAAACTGGGCCTAAACCAGCGCTTTTGATCCCGGCCTGGAGGGAGGGAGATAGGAGAAGGCTTGCATCAGTTGCTGAAGCCAAGGACTACATTGCATCTTTACGTTCTGCTGAGGACTAAACCCGAAGCGACTGATACAGTAATTTGTGGCTGGTTCGGTTAGTGACTCAAGATGCAGCATTCGCTAAATGTTTTGATTCCTATAAAGATTTAAGTGGCTGACTGGTTATCGCTTGGTTGTTGCATATGAATATGCCTATGTTCTGTTTATTCAAGATTTATAGATACCTCTCGTTAGACATTATGGATGGGCTGTGTACACCCTCGTGTTCACTTAACCTGTTAGTTTTTAAGATTTCTCGACTGTTACACACCCGCCTTTTAGACTTTGCTGTGGCGCCTACAGTATGTCCTTTGATAATTCTTTAGATTGGTTCTGTATCCTTCATGTTTATATTATTTGTATATCCAGTGAATGAACATTATATATGGGTATATGTACATAATTTAATTTTGATTAAGTTATGTTTGGATGTGCTCTTATTTATTATTATTAAATCTGTTTTATTTATTTATTCATTTTATTCACTTTGTCACGCAACGTGTAGAGGAAAGGCACATGAAGACGAAGGTCATCTACCCAAGAGTTTGATAGAATCCAAGAAGATGATAATCCATGAAGGCAAAGGGAACACGCAGCAAAACAACATCAAGTAGACTCAAGACCGGACAAAGACTGGAACTGAGAAGGGAACTTATGTACGGTGACTAACGAGGGGTAGACAGGTGATGAAGATTAACTAATGATGAACTAATTAAGGAAACTGAACAGGCATGAAGACAGAAACTAACTGAAAACACAACAAAAGCCAATAACTGTGACATAACTCCCCCCTCCCCAAGGCGCGTCCTCGAAGGACGAGGTGGTGGCGAAGGGCAGGAAGAGAGGTAGGCAGAAGACCCGGGAGGAGCAGACGGAGGGAGGATCCAGGACGGAGACAGGAGGAGCCAGGGAGAAGACAGGAGGGACTTGGAGCAGGAGGAGCCAGGCGGGACCCAGACCGCAGCCATGAATGCAGCCCACGGTGGAGCCGATGGAGGGAGGAGCCATGGTGTAGGAAGGGCTGATGACTCCAGGGGGCCAACCGACAGCGGCGGAGCAGGTGGGAGAGGAGCCCGGGGTGACGGGGAGGATCCGGAGGGCCAAGGCAGAGCAGTTGGCTCAGGCGACCAAGGCGTAGGCGGGGATCCGGAAGGACATATATATATATATATACAGTGGGTACGGAAAGTATTCAGACCCCCTTAAATTTTTCACTCTTTGTTATATTGCAGCCATTTGCTAAAATCATTTAAGTTAATTTTTTTTCCTCATTAATGTACACACAGCACCCCATATTGACAGAAAGAAACAGAATTGTTGACATCTTTGCAGATTTATTAAAAAAGAAAAACTGAAAAATGCTCAGTATTTAGTAGAAGCACCCATTTGATCTAATACAGCCATGAGTCTTTTTGGGAAAGATGCAACAAGGTTATATCCACTGGATTTGGGGATCCTCTGCCATTCCTCCTTGCAAATCCTCTCCAGTTCTGTCAGGTTGGACGGTAAACGTTGGTGGACAGCCATTTTTAGGTCTCTCCAGAGATGCTCAATTGGGTTTAAGTCAGGGATCTGGCTGGGCCATTCAAGAACAGTCACAGAGTTGTTGTGAAGCCACTCCTTCATTATTTTAGCTGTGTGCTTAGGGTCATTGTCTTGTTGGAAGGTAAACCTTAGTTCCATATATATATATATATACTGTATAAATGTACTGTCTTAAAGCTTTTGTCCGAGGTCAGATTATTTCACTCACTTCACACCTGCGTAAGGCTGAAAGGCCTAAAAGGCAGGACATTAGATAAGGTCCTTAAACGTGGTGAAACATACACCATCTCTTCATCCCCCACTCTTTACAAAAAACATTACAATCGGAATATGACTGTCTAATGACACATGATGTATACTGTTTTGGTTAAAGGATACTCACTGCCTTGACAACTACAACAAACCAAGCAGTCTTTTTTCACTTTTAGCCCGCTCAACAGGCTTGTGCAGCCAGTATCTTTAGGCTTATTCCAATAATTATTTCCCCGAGTGGCAATCTTACTACACATCTGGCTGAAATCAACAAAGTTTTTTTTAGATTTCTACATTAACCTTTATAAGTTCGAGCACTCTTCAGGTTCAGAAACTATCCCCAACCCCTTAAACCCTAGAATTAATGAAGACATGGCTTAAGAATTATGCAGCCCCATTTCCCCTCAGGAGGTCCAAGAAGCTAATTATAGATTAATGCAGAATGGGAAATTTCCAGGCCCTGATGGGTTTACAGTTGAATTTTATAAGGCATATTCTAATTTACTAGTCCCAATTTTGGTGAGGATGTATAATGATTCCTTTCAAAAAGGTCAACTGTCAGCGACTCTGTAGATGGCATCCTTATCTTTGTTTTTGAAGAGGGACAGGGACCCCACATCCTCTGGTAACTATCAACCGATTTCTCTGCTAAATGTAGATTGTAAGATTCTAGCCAAAGTTCTCTCTCTTTGCCTCCAAGATGTCATGCCATCCATATTTTCTTTAAAACAAACGGGCTTTACATCGGGAAGGCATTCTTTCTTTAAAGGGGTCATCGGATGTCCATTTTCCACAAGTTGATATGATTCTTTAGGGTCTTAATGAAAAGTCTATAACATAATTTGGTTAAAATTTATTTTTTTACCCTACCAAAATCAGCTCTGTTTTCAGCAAGCCATTCTAGTCCATGTTGCTTTAAATGCTAATGAGCTCTGCTGACCCCGCCCCTCTCTTCCGTGGGGTGACGAACAGACTGTAAACTTCAGCCGCGAAACTGGCTAACTAGCACATTATTAGGAGAGGCGATTTGCAAGGATTCATAAAAAACCCTTATACTCACTTCTTCTGTTGATGAAGCTGGATCACGAATGATTCGCGCGAACATAGACGCATTTAGGCAGATCGGGATCGGCGCATTTCCTTCAAAACGAAAGTAACGTTAATCCAACGCTCAGATGTTGGGAGTAAATGATGACTGCTATATTCATTATTACATCCAACAACAAAACACCTCAATCGCTTAATCGGAGACGTTCTTGTCTTCCCCTGCACCGGAGTCAACACAATTGCGGACTGATGACAGCTCACTCAGGGCGGGTCTAAGGTAAGACGCTAGTGTCAATCAACTATCGTGGGAGGGGCCTGTGCAGAACTACGTCATTCTGACAGGAATCTCAGAACAGCCTGATTTGAGAAAGGGGATTTTAAAATAGGGATTTTTAAAAAAAACACTGAGTGGATTTTTATCATTATAGGATGGATGTGTACACACACTTCCAACACACATTTATGTTCAAACAACTTGTAAAGTGAATTTTGCAGCCGATGACCCCTTTAATACTAGAAGATTACTCAACATTTTCTCTCCTTCATCCACTACCCCTGAAGTTATAGTTTAATTGGATTACCCAACTGATGTAATACCTTTTATATGTCTGCAAAAAAATATATTTTTTAAACTTCTTGTAAAAATACAGTAAATAAGTAATATTGTGAAATATTGATGCTCTTTAAAATAGCTTTTTACTATCTTAATATCTTTTATTCTTGTGATTGTAAAGCTGAATTTTCAGCAGCCATTACTCAAGTCTTTAGTGTCACATGATCCTTCAGAAATCATTTCTTCTTATTTATTTTATTATTATTTCTTATTAATGTTGAAAAGAGTTGCTGCCTAATTTTTTTGTGGAAATCGTGATATATTTTTTTTTTTTAAACTTCTTGTAAAAATACAGTAAATAAGTAATATTGTGAAATATTGATGCTCTTTAAAATAGCTTTTTTCTATCTTAATATCTTTTATTCTTGTGATTGTAAAGCTGAATTTTCAGCAGCCATTACTCAAGTCTTTAGTGTCACATGATCCTTCAGAAATCATTTCTTCTTATTTATTTTATTATTATTTCTTATTAATGTTGAAAAGAGTTGCTGCCTAATTTTTTTGTGGAAATCGTGATATATTTTTCATCAGAATTATTTGATGAATGGAAAGTTAAAACATTCAGCATTTATTTGAAATATAATTTTTTTGTAACATTATTAGTGTCTTTACTGCCAAATTAATTCTTAAGGCCGTTCCACAATGAACGCGATGCGAAGAAGCGACGAACAGTGCTTTTCACATTGAGCACGAAACGATTGTTCGCCTTCTGCTAATTCACGCCTGCACGCTAGGTGGCGCCGACCAGCAATGCATTTTTCTCATTTTCTCATATCTCATTTATGGATTTAACATCGTCCACAATATACAGCATTAAATTAATATAGCTAAATAAAGTTAGGTTCTACGCCAGAAACACAAACTATCTATAATGCTTACAAGAAAACATCAGAAAAAATACATAGACGTAGCTACAATTAGCATCAAGCCTCATTTGAAAATGTATGTAATTATTAATGTATTTGCTTAAAACCCACTTTAAACCATCATCGAGTGCTTGTAATAACTCCCGATTGTGCTCTATAGTTGATTTTGATTTCAGGCAGACATGCACTCTTTGTATGCCACACTGCTTATTGTCATAAACATCCTTTATTGTTATAAAAATACCATGAGCTGTATACAAAGCTGTATATCGTCATAATCATATGTCTACTTGCTTTCATATTTCAAGTGTAGAAAAATGTTTCCCTCGATTTTATTAATATGGAAGATCTAGAGTGAACGCGCTCTGACTCATAACACTCGCGCACGTGGAAGAAAACGGACACTCCAGATCACATAATTCAGTGGATAATTAATATAAATTATATTAAGAACATGTGAGAAAAAAATATGTTCTTAGATATCAAAGATAACAAAAACTAGGCATCCACTCTCTTCTATCTCAGGATACTCTTCTTCTGTGTTATAGTTTAAACTGGTTTTCGAAACAGCGCCACCACTCTTGCCTTTTTGTGCAACAGCAGCCGCTCCGGGCACGTGTTGTAATGCTCAAATCTTATTGGACGGCCCGTGTTTTCGCTTTGCGAAACTGAAAAGATTCGTCGGACTGATTTG
>NW_015629561.1:138311-144511 GCF_001515625.1 Sinocyclocheilus rhinocerous
GCTTTGCGAAACTGAAAAGATTCGTCGGACTGGTAAAAAAAAAAAAAACATTCGCATTTTCGGTGCGCGAATGTTCGCGGTCTATGTGGAAACATCCAGGAATCTGTTGTTTTATTCCAGCGCGTCATCGCGTCCGATATTCGCTTAACTTTTTCGCGCTCAGTGTGGAAAGGCCTTTACTGAGAAAAAAAACCTTACTAACCCCAAACCTTTGATTGGCAGTGTATATAAACTTATATATTGAAGAATATCTCAAAAGGAGTACAGCAAGGAGGAACAAAGGAACAAGGCAAAACATAAACAAACAAACAACCACAGTTATTAACAAAAAAAAGTGCAACAGTAATTAAACTTCATGTGTTCAAGCCAGTGGGTGGCTGTATAAAGGCCACACACCAATGGGATTAAGTGACCAGTGAAAAACAAAATACTATTGGAAATGTCAGCCACATTCACTTTAAACATACACTTGCAAACTTCCCTACACAATTGAAATGTAAAAATGTGAATAGTCATTGTGTAACAACAAAAATCAAATCTCCAAAAGCGATACCGACACTCACTTGAGCACCATCACATCAATACAATTTATAATCATACAAGGTAAAATATCTGCTAGAAGTAATCTAACTTGGAATAAGAGCCATTTTAGAAAAACAAAATTGGTGATCACCAGGAGACAGTACATGATCCATGAGTTTTGACACTCAGGGATTGTAGATTCAGACAGGCCAAAAGTCTCTTTTAAACAAACACTCGAAAATCGTTTATTTATTTTGCTCAGGGGGATGTAGTATTCTCAGTCCCTCACACTGCAGTTGAGCTGCTGAGAGACATAACCACATAATAGTGAACTCCAGGATCATTTCCCTGTGGAAGAACTGAGCTTCTGCCTGTGCAAATTGTACAGTCATGTTCCAGTAATTCAGGGAGTTCTAGTGCAACTGCATCGGCGGTCATGAAAAACAGGGTAAATGTAACCATATATGCACCTACTGTATATATATATATATATATATATATATATATAGTTATTATGACTGTTAAACTGCTTAAATAGCTTAAATTTGCTTCACATGGTTTTGCTGCCTCTCTGGCTTAAAACATGGTCTTATGGAACATCCGTTTAAGATCAGTATCTGATTTTGTGGCAGGGGAGGAATATCTTTTACACCAGAATGTCAACAATCATATCAGGGTTATTCATATATTGTTCATAACTGTTGAAATACCCATAGAAAGCTGGGTAATCCATATCTGCCATTACATGAAAAAAAGTGAAAATATGCATACCAGGTTCTGCCGCTCAGTGAAGGTGTAGGTTATTGAACAACCATTTTGCAGCTGGTTCTTTATCTGCAAAGGAAAGCATTGTGTGAAAAATCATAGTTTGCCGTATGTTTAGCACATATTTATCAACATCAGAATCAATTTTAATAGGGGCTTTAAAAGAGGTCAGGCATAGTTTCATGCAACTTTTTCCCATTAGATGGCATTTAGTCTATCAGCACTATTTAGTGCCCTGCCATTCATTTAGAAAAATTGAATGCCAAAATATTTCTGAATTCAGTTTTAACTTTCACTAGCACTCAAACTTAACAAATAATTTATGCATGAATGATCATTGCATACAGCTGTGGGATTTTATAACAAAGCAAGCATAATAAATCCTTTTCCGTATAATTTTATAATACAAGTACATTTTGTTTAGCCCACAGTGTGATTTACTGCTAGTAAAAGCAGCTTTTCTTACCAGACGTCTTAAATTTAAGAGATGGTCCTGGGTGACAGAGTGCTTACATGGACCTGGCACACCAGCATACACCAAATGAAAGCACAGGATAAGGAAGATGCACAGATGCCTTACCTACAATCACAAAACAATTATTATGAGTTTTATTTATAAAAATCACACCTGCATAGATGATGTAGATTTGTATTTATTTATTTATTTATTTTTATTGCAGTTTTGGCAGATTTTAAGTTTTCAACTCTTTTTTTAAGGTCATGTCAAGACTAAGTTTCCCCTTATAATTAAGTTTCCCCTTCGAGTGGGAACTCGCACTGCATCCCCTGGAGGACACTTTGGTGAAAGCCGTCAGCCCGACCAGTTATTGCAGTTTTGGGCAATTTTTCAAAACTTTTTTTAAGGTCATGTCAAGACTAAGTTTCCCCTTATAATTAAGTTTCCCCTTCGAGTGGGAACTCGCACTGCATCCCCTGGAGGACACTTTGGTGAAAGCCGTCAGCCCGACCAGTGTCTGAAGCATGTGTGCAAAACACTTCCAGTTCATTGGATGACAGCAGCCTGTGACGTCATGGAGGAGCACCTGGAAGTATAAAGGAGTGTGTGACTCTGAGGTTTCTGACACCTGAGGACACACACGACCTATGGGTTATGTGTTTGAGAGTGGAGCATGCATGTTCAGTGCTCGAAGATGCTGAATGCGCAAAGACACGGGATCCAGAAGAGCTCTCGCTTTAGTCATCCGATCCGGCGGATAGCGCACTGCTGGCGTCATCCAGTCATGATGAGGAAGTGCATGTAGTTGGTGGTGACGAGGAAAGTGTGAGCACTGAGTCATCCCAGCATACGGGTAAATGTTGGAGGTTATGGCCTGCGCTGCAAAAAGGTTGCGGGCTATCTCTCCCAGGGTGAGTTATCTTCTTTGAAGGCTCATGTTCTGCCATCCAGGTCACTTCAAACCACCTCGTGGTTGAATGGCAGGGTGTATGTGGCAGCAGGTCAGGCTAGAGGGGTTTTACACATGATGGCCATGTTACAAGCCTACCAGGCAAACCTGCTGAAAGATGGATGAAGGTAAGGGTTTGTCCCCTGAGACTGTAGAAGAGCTGCAACACACTACAGATATCCCTCTCCGCGCCACCAAGCAGACTGGGCAAGCGATGGCTGCAATATTGGCCATGGAGTGGCATCTGTGGTTGAATTTAGCGCACATCGGGAGGAATGAAAAAAAAACTTTCTTCGCAGTCAGCTCTGTTCTCGCCTTCCAGGCTTTTCGGTATATCTGTCGAGGTGGTGATCGAGAAGTTCAGTGAAGTAAGGGAGCAGTCAGCAGGCTTTAAGAGGTACATCCCTCGCCGAACCAGATCGTCTCCCAAAACCTCTGACAGGGCTGGTAAATCACGGTCCGAGGATCGTAGACAGGGCCAGAGGACTAGCATAGTCACTCGTGCTCCTCCCCCCTCTTGGAGTTGAACATAGAGGAGGCATGACACTAAGAAAAGTAGAGGGGATCTTAGGGGGGTGATCGATAGAAGGCGCTTTGATAATCAACACTCTGACACTAACAACCCTTAGTGCTCGCTTCCTCCCCCCAAGGGTGTTTTGCCTAGCTGTTGCATACATGAGGCCCTGACACTGGACTAATAGCCGCTTTTCCACTGTCGGGCCAGTGCGAGCCAGTGCTTTAAACGGGCCGGGCGGGGCTAATAGTCTCGGACCTGTAGCACCGAGGCCAAAATCACGCTGCGTTTCCACCGTCGGGCCAGAAGCTCCGCTGCGCTTCACTAAAACCCGCCCTTTACACGCCTCTCAGGAACAACGTCACGACGCAACCCCATCATTTTACCAACAAAGAGAAGTTATCAGAAAACTAAAAAGAAATAAATCACTGGAACTAGTGCGATCACAAAACGAACATGATAAAAGCAGCCATTTGTTTGCATGCTTTGTTAAAGATTTAAATCCAAAAGCATCAATGTTTTACAATAATAAGTGATACATTGATCATTCTGAATTAATTGATCAGGATTGAAAATCCTGGATATTCACACAGAAATAAAGCGGTATGGACATAGCCTACCTGCTTATTCAGTCGAGTCTGTTTCTGTTTATTTGTAGTCACAGTATATACATCACATTTAGAAATAATGAACATTTCTATATTTTTATAAAAGCTCCCGAACAAAAACCATTATAATATTTTTATGACATACGCAGAGCTAAATTCTTGAGACAAGACTTATGACAGATAAAATATGTTACTAAATAAATACACGATTGTGATAGAGAAAGAAGCTGACGTCTGATTTCTTCAAGCGGTCGCATTTACCATGTTTACTATGGTAACATTAATGGCTTGCATCGCTTATAAATATTTCTGCCTTGTATGGTGATCATAATCCACATCGGATCTCAAACATAAGTTATTTCAAACACTCGCTGCTGTCTGAAAGTGAGTTTTGAACTAAAATTATTTGAAAAGTCTTTAATGCTGGTGTTATAGCTGTTAACTTTATGAAATGATCCGCGGCGCAGACGCTCTCCAGACGCGGAGAAACTCCGCCTTTGTTCATAACCACTCCTCTAGCCCCAGCTGGCCCGCTTTGGCCCAAGGTTTTCGTCGGGCCAAAAAACCCGTTGGCCCCAAGGAAGCACCGACGAGGCACGAAGCCCCAGAAGTGACAGTGGAAACGCACGCACGCTTTTGGCCCAACAGGCTAATGATGTTTTGGTGAGCTTTGTGGTATTCACAAACCACATACTGATGATCCGGTTCTCCCCCACGTGAGCACTGAGCAGTGAGCTCTAGGTTTATGCATTATCCTTCTTTTAATGTGGTCTTTCTCCCCTGTTTTTTAGGGGTTTTCAAGTAGGCTGTCCCCTTTTTCCTGCATTTATATATAATTTAATATATAAATGCAATTTTGGCAGATTTTAAGCAATGATAGGCAGTGGGTTGGACATAGTGATGGAGAAGGTAAAAATTTTAAATAATAGAATTAAAATAATATAAAACATAACATAATCAATAAAACAGCCAATGCGACTGGTCATAAGTAATGTTGTTGACCAAATTCACATTGTATGGGGTCTGCTGTACAATGTAAAAAGATTTTTTTTTTTTTTTAATTCTAAATAAAACTAAGATTATTGGAGTACAAGAAAATACTACAGTAGCTCAGCTTTTCTTCTTAAGCATTGCACATTTGATTCATTGTGTTGCCATTTCTTTGTAATTATTTGTGAAATTTACTAGCAAAATTAAGAAAATATAACATAAACAGCTTGATCGATTTTTTCCAGTTTACATGCAACTTCGAATATATCCAAAGCTACTTAATACTTTATTAACAATAGTGACAATCCCCCTGGAGCAACCTGGTGTTGAAAGGGGGAAGATGTTGATGGAAAAGGAATGTAACCTCAGTAACTCCCCAATCCATAAGTCACTCCAAACTAGTTTTAACCAGAAAACCTTATGTTTATAATTCGTATTCATTGCATTCTAGATTCTCTGAATGTTGTAACACCGTTTATGCAACACAAAAGGGATTTATCATGTGATGTTATAATACTATATAATACAATTAATAAAGCAATAACGTGGGAATAAGTACTTCTTAACCTCTCATAACACAAAATCAAATTTCATAAATCTCTGCTGTGAAAACCCACTGAAACTGTGTAAGTGTTTATGATGTTGGCTGGATCAGTAAACAAGAAATAGATGACTAGATCGTTGCTCAAAGTCATTGAAACCCGTCTCCACAGAAGAGCTAAATGGACACAGAGTCTTGTATATGGCAGATGTGGTGCATGTTAGCATGTTAATATCTTGACCATACCTTACAAGCTTCTTCAGCTCCGCCTTATCAGTGACAGAAAGGGTGCTTAACAAGGCACGTTTATGGCAAGTAACTGCAAATAGTTTGTCTCAGATTAAATTCAGTTAGCTTTAAAGATGTCAGGGTGACAAGCAAAAGTAGCTTAACTATGCAATAAAATGCAAAATCATCAAAGAAATTTCAAAAGCAGTTCAGACAATCTGTCACCATTTAATGCTTTTCAACTTTTGACAAATATGTAGATACTGTAAACCGTTTTTTTTTTAATTGTAAAACTGGAGTATATTTTTGGAGTACATTATTGGAGTACATTTTACAATAACAATAAGAATAAGAATAATACTATTGCAGTTTTTCTACTTCAGACTGTAATGTTTATTCAGTGTGTTCCTTGCTATAACAATATCTATAGTAATAAATAAATATCAAATAGGTGTTAGAAATAAATTTATGAATACATATATTCTTCAGTGTGTTAGAAGTCCCCAACAAATAAATGTACTAAATATATCATTCAGAGTGTTGAAAATGAATGAATATACTACTAAATATATAAGTCAAGGTGTTGGGAAAAAAAAATAAAAATAAATAAATATATATATATATAT